>NW_027182824.1:2087500-2130000 GCF_041146395.1 Eulemur rufifrons | reverse complement strand
ATGGGTTAGGGTTAGGGTTAGGGTTAGGGGTTAGTGTTAGGGTTAAGGTAGGGTTAGGGTTAGGGTTTAGGGTTAGGGGTTAGGGGTTAGGGTTGGGGTTAGGGGTTAGGAGTTAGGGTTTGGGGTAGGGGTAGAGGTAGGGTTGGGGTTGGGGTTGGGGTTGGGGTTAGGGTTTGGGGTTAGGGTTAGGGTTAGGGTTGGGGTAGGGGTTAGGGTTAGGGTTAGGGTTAGGGGGTTAGGGTTAGGGTTAGGGTTAGGGTTGGGTTAGGGTTAGGGTTTGGGTTAGGGTTAGGGTTAGGGTTATGTGCTATGGTTTGTTTTAGAGGTCAGGTTTAGGTTTACTGGGCATGGTTAGGGTTACGTTTAGGGGTTAACATTAGGGTTAGGGTTAGGGTTAAGGGATAGGATTAGTGTTAAGTGTTGGGCTTAGGGTTAGGGTTTAGTTTTAGGGTTATCATTAAGGATTAGGGTTAGGGTCAGGGGTAAATGCTTGGGTGCGGGTAATGGTTAGGGTCAGGGTTAAGGTTCACGGATGGGGTTAGTGTTAAGCGTTAGGGATAGATTTAGGTTTCAGGGTTAGAGTTAGCATTAGGGCTTAAGGCTAGGATTAGGCGGTAGGTTAGATTCAGGGTTAGATCTAGGCGTTAGGGTAAGGGCTAGCGTTAGGGTTAAGAGATAGGGTTAGGTTTAATGCTTAGGATTAGGGTTAGGGTTTGGGGTTAAAGTAAATGTTAGAGGTTAGGTTTAAGAATCCAAGGTTAGGGTTATTTTTAGCTGTAGTGTTAGGGTTAGTGATAAGGGATCCCATTAGCATTAAGGGTCTTCCTTACTGTAGGGTTAAGGGTTAGGCTTAGAGTTAAAGGTTAAGGTTAGGGTCAGGGTTAAGATTTAGGGTGAGGGTTAACGGTTAGGGTAAAGGTTAAGCATTAGGGTTAGGGATTAGTGATTAGGGTTTTTGGTTAGTGTTAAGGTTAGCGGTTAGGAGTTAGTGTTTTATGAAGGGGTATGGTTAGAATTAGGATTGGGCTTAGAGTTAGGGTGAGGTATATGGGTTAGGTTTAGCGGTTAGTTTTAGGGTAAAAGGATAGGATTAGGGTTACGGGTTCGGCTTAGGTATAGGGTTAAAGTTTACTGCTAGGGTTAGGGATAGGGTTCAGGGTTAGCTTTAGGGGTTCTGGTTAGGGTTAGGTGTTAGGTTAGTGTCAGGGTTAGGTCTAGTCGTGAGGGTAAGGTTTAGGGTTAGCTTTAAGAGCTAGGGTTAGGTTTAATGGTTAGGATTAGGATTCGGGTTAAGGGTTAGGGCAAGGCTTAGGGGTTAGGGTGAAGGGTTAGGGTCAAGGGTTAGGGTTTTTGTTAGGCATAGCGTTCGGGTTAGAAGTAAGGGTTACTGTTAGTGTTAGGGTTGTAGGTAGGGTTACGGTTAGGGTTAGCGGTTTAGAATTAGGGTTAGGGATTAGGTGTCACAGTGATGACTAGGATATAGGGTTAGAATTATGGGATAGGGGTTGTTCTCAGGAAATGGGTTATGCATTAACGTTAGGATAAGAGGTTAAAGTTAGGCGCACGGTGAGATTTACGTGTTAAGGGGAGAAATAGGAACAGGGTTGGGTGTTATGTTCGGGGTTAGGGTTATCTGTTAAAGGTATTGTTTATGCTTAGCGCCCGGGCCCTGTCTGCATTAGGTGGGCCGGGGGAGTTTAGGGGGCTAGGATTGTACCCGGGAACCCACTCTATCATACTCTGGGTATTGGCCCGTGGGTTTCATGCAGGACACAGTGGTAGAGCCTCCTTTCACGCATAGCATGGGAGGATTGCAGGCTTTCTAAACTCTAAGAAAGCAAGAAGTCTGAGAATTAGATTTAGGGTTAGGATTCTGGTTAGGGTTAAGGATGAAGTTTAGTGTTAGGGTGAGGGCTTAGGGTTAGGGATTAGAGTTAGGGTTAAAGGTTACTCTTAGGTTTAACGGTTACTCTCTGGTTTAGGGTTGAGGTTTACGGTTAGGGTTAAGATGAGGGGTTAGGGTTTGGTACAGGGTTAGGGTTAAGTGTTAGGTTTAGGGTTGAAGATTAGGATTAGGGTTAAGATTAAAGGTTAGGATGAGAGTTAATGCTTAGGGTTAAGGTTAAGAGTTAGGGGTTAGGTTTAGTGTTAGGGTTAGTTTTAGGGTTAGAGTTATGTGCTATGGTTTGTGTTAGAGGTTAGGGTTAGGTTTACTGGTCACGGTTAGGGTTACGTTTTGGGGGTAGCATTAGGGTTAGGGTTAGGGTTAAGGGATAGGATTAGGGTTAAGTGTTGGGCTTAGGGTTAGGTTTTAGTGTTAGGGTTAGCATTCAGGATTAGGGTTAGGGTCAGGGTAAAATGCTTGGGTGAGGGTAATGGTTAGGGTCAGGGTTAAGGTTCACGGACTGGGTTAGTGTTAAGGGTTACGGGTAGGTTTAGGGTTCAGGGTTAGTGTTAGCATTAGTGCTTAAGGTTAGGATTAGGCGGTAGGTTAGATTTAGGGTTAGATCTAGGCGTTACGGTAAGGGCTAGCGTTAGGGTTAAAAGATAGGTTTAGGTTTAATGCTTAGGATTAGGGTTAGGGTTTGGGGTTAAAGTAAGTGTTAGGGGTTAGGTTTAAGGATCCAAGGTTAGGGTTATTTTTAGCTGTAGTGTTAGGGTTAGGGATAAGGGATCCCATTAGCATTAAGGGTCTTCCTTGCTGTAGGGTTAAGGGATAGGCTTAGAGTTAAAGGTTAAGGTTAGGGTCAGTGTTAAGATTTAGGGTGAGGGTTAACGGTTAGGGTAAAGGTTAAGCGTTAGGGTTAGGGATTAGTGATTAGGGTTTTTGGTTAGTGTTAGGGTTAGCGGTTAGGAGTTAGTGTTTTATGAAGGGGTATGGTTAGAATTAGGATCCGAGTTAGAGTTAGGGTGAGGTATAGGGATTAGGTTTAGGGGTTAGTTTTAGGGTAAAAGGATAGGATTAGGGTTACAGGTTGGGCTTAGGTTTAGGGTTAAAGTTTACTGCTAGTGTTAGGGATAGGGTTCAGGGTTAGCTTTAGGGGTTCTGGTTAGTGTTAGGTGTTAGGTTAGTGTCAGGGTTAGGTCTAGTCGTGAGGGTAAAGTTTAGGGTTAGCTTTAAGAGCTAGGGATAGGTTTAATGGTTAGGATTTGGATTCGGGTTAAGGGTTAAGGTAAGGCTTAGGGGTTAGGGTGAAGGGTTAGGGTCAAGGGTTAGGGTTTTTGTTAGGCATAGCGTTGGGGTTAGAAGTAAGGGTTACTGTCAGTGTTAGGGTTGTAGGTAGGGTTACGGTTAGGGTTACCGGTTTAGAATTAGGGTTAGGGATTAGGTGTCACAGTGATGACTAGGAGATAGGGTTAGAATTATGGGATAGGGATTGTTCTCAGGAAATGGGTTATGCATTAACGTTAGGAAAAGAGGTTAAAGTTAGGCGCACGGTGAGGTTTACGTGTTAAGGGGAGAAATAGGAATAGGGTTGGGTGTTATGTTCAGAGTTAGGGTTATCTGTTAAAGGTATTGTTTATGCTTAGCGCACGGGCAGTGTCTGCATTAGGCGGGCGGGGGGACTTTAGGGGGCTGGGATTGTACCCGGGAACCCACTCTATCATACTCTGGGTATGGGCCCGTGGGTTTCATGCAGGACACAGTGGTAGAGCCTCCTTTCACGCATGGCATGGGAGGATTGCAGGCTTTCTAAACTCTAAGAAAGCAAGAAGTCTGAGAATTAGATTTAGGGTTAGGTTTCTCGTTAGGGTTAAGGATGAAGTTTAGTTTTAGGGTGAGGACTTAGGGTTAGGGATTAGGGTTAGGGTTAAAGGTTACTCTTAGGTTTAACGGTTACACTTTGGTTTAGGGTTGAGGTTTACGGTTAGGGTTAAGATGAGGGGTTAGGGTTTGGTACAGGGTTAGGGTTAAGTGTTAGGTTTAGGGTTGAAGATTAGGATTAGGGTTAGGATTAAAGGTTAGCGTGAGAGTTAACGCTTAGGGTTAAGGTTAAGAGTTAGGGTTTAGGGTTAGGGTTAGGGTTAGGGTTAGTTTTAGGGTTAGAGTTATGTGGTATGGTTTGTGTTGGGGGTTAGGGTTAGGTTTATTGGTCACGGTTAGGGTTACGTTTAGGGGGTAGCATTAGGGTTAGGGTTAGGGTTAAGGGATAGGATTAGGGATAAGTGTTGGGCTTAGGGTTAGGGTTTAGTGTTAGGGTTAGCATTCAGGATTAGGGTTAGGGTCAGGGTTAAATGCTTGGGTGCGGGTAATGGTTAGGGACAGGATTAAGGTTCACGGATAGGGTTAGTGTTAAGTGTTACGGGTAGGTTTAGGGTTCAGGGTTAGTGTTAGCATTAGTGCTTAAGGTTAGTATTAGGCGGTAGGTTAGATTTAGGGTTAGATCTAGGCGTTAGGGTAAGAGCTAGCGTTAGGGTTAAGAGATAGGGTTAGGTTTAATGCTTAGGATTAGGATTAGGGTTTGGGGTTAACGTAAGAGTTAGGGGTTAGGTTTAAGGATCCAAGGTTAGGGTTATTTTTAGCTGTAGTGTTAGGGTTAGGGATAAGGGATCCCATTAGCATTAAGGGTCTTCCTTACTGCAGGGTTAAGGTTTAGGCTTAGAGTTAAAGGTAAAGGTTAGAATCAGTGTTAAGATTTAGGGTGAGGGTTAACAGTTAGGGTAAAGGTTAAGCGTTAGGGTTAGGGATTAGTGATTAGGGTTTTTGGTTAGTGTTAGGGTTAGCGGTTAGGAGTTAGTGTTTTATGAAGGGGTATGGTTAGAATTAGGATTGGGGTTAGAGTTAGGGTGAGGTATAGGGGTTAGGTTTAGGGGTTAGTTTTAGGGTAAAAGGATAGGATTAGGGTTACGGGTTGGGCTTAGGTTTAGGGTTAAAGTTTACTGCTAGGGTTAGGGATAGGGTTCAGGGTTAGCTTTAGGGGTTCTGGTTAGGGTTATGTGTCAGGTTAGTGTCAGGGTTAGGTCTAGTCGTGAGGTTAAGGTTTAGGGTTAGCTTTAAGAGCTAGGGTTAGGTTTAATGGTTAGGATTAGGATTAGGGTTAAGGGTTAGGGTAAGGCTTAGGGGTTAGGGTGAAGGGTTAGGGTCAAGGGTTAGGGTTTTTGTTAGGCATAGCGTTGGGGTTAGAAGTAAGGGTTGCTGTCAGTGTTAGGGTTGTAGGTAGGGTTACGGTTAGGGTTAACGGTTTAGAATTAGGGTTAGGGATTAGGTGTCACAGTGATGACTAGGAGATAGGGTTAGAATTATGGGATAGGGGTTGTTCTCAGGAAATGGGTTATTTCTTAACGTTAGGATAAGAGGTTAAAGTTAGGCGCACGGTGAGGTTTACGTGTTAAGGGGAGAAATAGGAACAGGGTTGGGTGTTATGTTCAGGGTTAGGGTTATCTGTTAAAGGTATTGTTTATGCTTAGCGCACGGGCCCTGTCTGCATTAGGCGGGCGGGGGGAGTTTAGGGGGCTGGGATTGTACCCAGGAACCCACTCTATCATACTCTGGGTATGGGCCCGTGGGTTTCATGCAGGACACAGTGGTAGAGCCTCCTTTCACGCATGGCATGGGAGGATTGCAGGCTTTCTAAACTCTAAGGAAGCAAGAAGTCTGAGAATTAGATTTAGGGTTAGGATTCTCGTTAGGTTTAAGGATGAAGTTTAGTGTTAGGGTGAGGACTTAGGGTTAGGGATTAGGGTTAGGGTTAAAGGTTACTCTTAGGTTTAACGGTTACACTTTGGTTTAGGGTTGAGTTTTACGGTTAGGGTTAAGATGAGTGGTTAGGGTTTGGTACAGGGTTAGGGTTAAGTGTTAGGTTTAGGGTTGAAGATTAGGATTAGGGTTAGGATTAAAGGTTAGCGTGAGAGTTAACGCTTAGGGTTAAGGTTAAGAGTTAGGGTTTAGGGTTAGGTTTAGGGTTAGGGTTAGTTTTAGGGTTAGAGTTATGTGGTATGGTTTGTGTTGGGGGTTAGGGTTAGGTTTACTGGTCACGGTTAGGGTTACGTTTAGGGGGTAGCATTAGGGTTAGGGTTAGGGTTAAGGGATAGGATTAGGGATAAGTGTTGGGCTTAGGGTTAGGGTTTAGTGTTAGGGTTAGCATTCAGGATTAGGGTTAGGGTCAGGGTTAAATGCTTGGGTGCGGGTAATGGTTAGGGACAGGATTAAGGTTCATGGATAGGGTTAGTGTTAAGTGTTACGGGTAGGTTTAGGGTTCAGGGTTAGTGTTAGCATTAGTGCTTAAGGTTAGTATTAGGCGGTAGGTTAGATTTAGGGTTAGATCTAGGCGTTAGGGTAAGAGCTAGTGTTAGGGTTAAGAGATAGGGTTAGGTTTAATGCTTAAGATTAGGATTAGGGTTTGGGGTTAACGTAAGTGTTAGGGGTTAGGTTTAAGGATTCAAGGTTAGGGTTATTTTTAGCTGTAGTGTTAGGGTTAGGGATAAGGGATCCCATTAGCATTAAGGGTCTTCCTTACTGTAGGGTTAAGGGTTAGGCTTAGAGTTAAAGGTAAAGGTTAGAATCAGTGTTAAGATTTAGGGTGAGGGTTAACGGTTAGGGTAAAGGTTAAGCGTTAGGGTTAGGGATTAGTGATTAGGGTTTTTGGTTAGTGTTAGGGTTAGCGGTTAGGAGTTAGTGTTTTATGAAGGGGTATGGTTAGAATTAGGATTGGGGTTAGAGTTAGGGTGAGGTATAGGGGTTAGGTTTAGGGGTTAGTTTTAGGGTAAAAGGATAGGATTAGGGTTGCGGGTTGGGCTTAAGTTTAGGGTTAAAGTTTACTGCTAGGGTTAGGGATAGGGTTCAGGGTTAGCTTTAGGGGTTCTGGTTAGGGTTATGTGTCAGGTTAGTGTCTGGGTTAGGTCTAGTCGTGAGGTAAAGGTTTAGGGTTAGCTTTAAGAGCTAGGGTTAGGTTTAATGGTTAGGATTAGGATTAGGGTTAAGGGTTAGGGTAAGGCTTAGGGGTTAGGGTGAAGGGTTAGGGTCAAGGGTTAGGGTTTTTGTTAGGCATAGCGTTGGGGTTAGAAGTAAGGGTTGCTGTCAGTGTTAGGGTTGTAGGTAGGGTTACGGTTAGGGTTAACGGTTTAGAATTAGGGTTGGGGATTAGGTGTCACAGTGATGACTAGGAGATAGGGTTAGAATTATGGGATAGGGGTTGTTCTCAGGAAATGGGTTATTTCTTAACGTTAGGATAAGAGGTTAAAGTTAGGCGCACGGTGAAGTTTACGTGTTAAGGGGAGAAATAGGAACAGGGTTGGGTGTTATGTTCAGGGTTAGGGTTATCTGTTAAAGGTATTGTTTATGCTTAGCGCACGGGCCCTGTCTGCATTAGGCGGGCGGGGGGAGTTTAGGGGGCTGGGATTGTACCCGGGAACCCACTCTATCATACTCTGGGTATGGGCCCGTGGGTTTCATGCAGGACACAGTGGTAGAGCCTCCTTTCACGCATGGCATGGGAGGATTGCAGGCTTTCTAAACTCTAAGGAAGCAAGAAGTCTGAGAATTAGATTTAGGGTTAGGATTCTCGTTAGGGTTAAGGATGAAGTTTAGTGTTAGGGTGAGGACTTAGGGTTAGGGATTAGGGTTAGGGTTAAAGGTTACTCTTAGGTTTAACGGTTACACTTTGGTTTAGGGTTGAGGTTTACGGTTAGGGTTAAGATGAGGGGTTAGGGTTTGGTACAGGGTTAGGGTTAAGTGTTAGGTTTAGGGTTGAAGATTAGGATTCGGGTTAGGATTAAAGGTTAGCGTGAGAGTTAACGCTTAGGGTTAAGGTTAAGAGTTAGGGTATAGGGTTAGGGTTAGGGTTAGGGTTAGTTTTAGGGTTAGAGTTATGTGGTATGGTTTGTGTTGGGGGTTAGGGTTAGGTTTACTGGTCACGGTTAGGGTTACGTTTAGGAGGTAGCATTAGGGTTAGGGTTAGGGTTAAGGGATAGGATTAGGGATAAGTGTTGGGCTTAGGGTTAGGGTTTAGTGTTAGGGTTAGCATTCAGGATTAGGGTTAGGGTCAGGGTTAAATGCTTGGGTGCGGGTAATGGTTAGGGACAGGATTAAGGTTCACGGATAGGGTTAGTGTTAAGTGTTACGGGTAGGTTTAGGGTTCAGGGTTAGTGTTAGCATTAGTGCTTAAGGTTAGTATTAGGCGGTAGGTTAGATTTAGGGTTAGATCTAGGCGTTAGGGTAAGAGCTAGCGTTAGGGTTAAGAGATAGGGTTAGGTTTAATGCTTAGGATTAGGATTAGGGTTTGGGGTTAACGTAAGTGTTAGGGGTTAGGTTTAAGGATCCAAGGTTAGGGTTATTTTTAGCTGTAGTGTTAGGGTTAGGGATAAGGGATCCCATTAGCATTAAGGGTCTTCCTTACTGTAGGGTTAAGGGTTAGGCTTAGAGTTAAAGGTAAAGGTTAGAATCAGTGTTAAGATTTAGGGTGAGGGTTAACGGTTAGGGTAAAGGTTAAGCGTTAGGGTTAGGGATTAGTGATTAGGGTTTTTGGTTAGTGTTAGGGTTAGCGGTTAGGAGTTAGTGTTTTATGAAGGGGTATGGTTAGAATTAGGATTGGGGTTAGAGTTAGGGTGAGGTATAGGGGTTAGGTTTAGGGGTTAGTTTTAGGGTAAAAGCATAGGATTAGGGTTACGGGTTGGGCTTAGGTTTAGGGTTAAAGTTTACTGCTAGGGTTAGGGATAGGGTTCAGGGTTAGCTTTAGGGGTTCTGGTTAGGGTTATGTGTCAGGTTAGTGTCAGGGTTAGGTCTAGTCGTGAGGTTAAGGTTTAGGGTTAGCTTTAAGAGCTAGGGTTAGGTTTAATGGTTAGGATTAGGATTAGGGTTAAGGGTTAGGGTAAGGCTTAGGGGTTAGGGTGAAGGGTTAGGGTCAAGGGTTAGGGTTTCTGTTAGGCATAGCGTTGGGGTTAGAAGTAAGGTTTGCTGTCAGTGTTAGGGTTGTAGGTAGGGTTACGGTTAGGGTTAACGGTTTAGAATTAGGGTTAGGGATTAGGTGTCACAGTGATGACTAGGAGATAGGGTTAGAATTATGGGATAGGGGTTGTTCTCAGGAAATGGGTTATTTCTTAACGTTAGGATAAGAGGTTAAAGTTAGGCGCACGGTGAGGTTTACGTGTTAAGGGGAGAAATAGGAACAGGGTTGGGTGTTATGTTCAGGGTTAGGGTTATCTGTTAAAGGTATTGTTTATGCTTAGCGCACGGGCCCTGTCTGCATTAGGCGGGCGGGGGGAGTTGAGGGGGCTGGGATTGTACCCGGGAACCCACTCTATCATACTCTGGGTATGGGCCCGTGGGTTTCATGCAGGACACAGTGGTAGAGCCTCCTTTCACGCATGGCATGGGAGGATTGCAGGCTTTCTAAACTCTAAGAAAGCAAGAAGTCTGAGAATTAGATTTAGGGTTACGATTCTCGTTAGGGTTAAGGATGAAGTTTAGTGTTAGGGTGAGGACTTAGGGTTAGGGATTAGGGTTAGGGTTAAAGGTTACTCTTAGGTTTAACGGTTACACTTTGGTTTAGGGTTGAGGTTTACGGTTAGGGTTAAGATGAGGGGTTAGGGTTTGGTACAGGGTTAGGGTTAAGTGTTAGGTTTAGGGTTGAAGATTAGGATTAGGGTTAGGATTAAAGGTTAGCGTGAGAGTTAACGCTTAGTGTTAAGGTTAAGTGTTAGGGTTTAGGGTTAGGGTTAGGGTTAGGGTTAGTTTTAGGGTTAGAGTTATGTGCTATGGTTTGTGTTAGAGGATAGGGTTAGGTTTACTGGTCACGGTTAGGGTTACGTTTAGGGGGTAGCATTAGTGTTAGGGTTAGGGTTAAGGGATAGGACTAGGGTTAAGTGTTGTGCTTAGGGTTAGGGTTTAGTGTTAGGGTTAGCATTAAGGATTAGGGTTAAGGTCAGGGTTAAATGCTTGGGTGCGGGTAATGGTTAGGGTCAGGGTTAAGGTTCACGGACAGGGTTAGTGTTAAGGGTTACGGGTAGGTTTAGGGTTCAGGGTTAGTGTTAGCATTAGTGCTTAAGGTTAGGATTAGGCGGTAGGTTAGATTTAGGGTTAGATCTAGGCGTTAGGGTAAGGGCTAGCGTTAGGGTTAAAAGATAGGTTTAGGTTTAATGCTTAGGATTAGGGTTAGGGTTTGGGGTTAAAGTAATTGTTAGGGGTTAGGTTTAAGGATCCAAGGTTAGGGTTATTTTTAGCTGTAGTGTTAGGGTTAGGGATAAGGGATCCCAATAGCATTAAGGGTCTTCCTTCCTGTAGGGTTAAGGGTTAGGCTTAGAGTTAAAGGTTAAGGTTAGGGTCAGAGTTAAGATTTAGGGTGAGGGTTAACGGTTAGGGTAAAGGTTAAGCGTTAGGGTTAGGGATTAGTGATTAGGGTTTTTGGTTAGTGTTAGTGTTAGTGGTTAGGAGTTAGTGTTTTATGAAGGGGTATGGTTAGAATTAGGATTGGGGTTAGAGTTAGGGTGAGGTATAGGGGTTAGGTTTAGGGGTTAGTTTTAGGGTAAAAGGATAGAATTAGGGTTACGGGTTGGGCTTAGGTTTAGGGTTAAAGTTTACTGCTAGGGTTAGGGATAGGGTTCAGGGTTAGCTTTAGGGGTTGTGGTTAGGTTTAGGTGTTAGGTTAGTGTCAGGGTTAGGTCTAGTCGTGAGGGTAAGGTTTAGGGTTAGCTTTAAGAGCTAGGGTTAGGTTTAATGGTTAGGATTAGGATTAGGGTTAAGGGTTAGGGTAAGGCTTAGGGGTTAGGGTGAAGGGTTAGGGTCAAGGGTTAGGGTTTTTGTTAGGCATAGCGTTGGGGTTAGAAGTAAGGGTTGCTGTCAGTGTTAGGGTTGTAGGTAGGGTTACGGTTAGGGTTAGCGGTTTAGAATTAGGGTTAGGGATTAGGTGTCACAGTGATGACTAGGAGATAGGGTTAGAATTATGGGATAGGGGTTGTTCTCAGGAAATGGGTTATTTATTAACGTTAGGATAAGAGGTTAAAGTTAGGCGCATGGTGAATTTTACGTGTTAAGGGGAGAAATAGGAACAGGGTTGGGTGTTATGTTCAGGGTTAGGGTTATCTGTTAAAGGTATTGTTTATGCTTAGCGCACGGGCCCTGTCTGCATTAGGCGGGCGGGGGGAGTTTAGGGGGCTGGGATTGTACCCGGGAACCCACTCTATCATACTCTGGGTATGGGCCCGTGGGTTTCATGCAGGACACAGTGGTAGAGCCTCCTTTCACGCATGGCATGGGAGGATTGCAGGCTTTCTAAACTCTAAGAAAGCAAGAAGTCTGAGAATTAGATTTAGGGTTAGGATTCTGGTTAGGGTTAAGGATGAAGTTTAGTGTTAGTGTGAGGACTTAGGGTTAGGGATTAGGGTTAGGGTTAAAGGTTACTCTTAGGTTTAACGGTTACACTTTGGTTTAGGGTTGAGGTTTACGGTTAGGGTTAAGATGAGGGGTAAGGTTTGGTACAGGGTTAGGGTTAAGTGTTAGGTTTAGGGTTGAAGATTAGGATTAGGGTTAGGATTAAAGGTTAGCGTGAGAGTTAACGCTTAGCGTTAAGGTTAAGAGTTAGGGTTTAGGGTTAGGGTTAGGGTTAGATTTAGGGTTCGAGTTATGTGCTATGGTTTGTGTTAGAGGTTAGGGTTAGGTTTACTGGTCATGGTTAGGGTTACGTTTAGGGGTTAGCATTAGGGTTAGGGTTAGGGTTAGGGTTTAGGGATAGGATTAGGGTTAAGTGTTGGGCTTAGGGTTAGGGTTGTGTTAAGGTTAGCATTAAGGATTAGGGTTAGGGTCAGGGTTAAATGCTTGGGTGCGGGTAATGGTTAGGGTCAGGGTTTAGGTTCATGGACAGGGTTAGTGTTAAGGGTTACGGGTACGTTTAGGGTTCAGGGTTAGGGTTAGCATTAGGGCTTAAGGCTAGGATTAGGCGGTAGGTTAGATTTAGGGTTAGATCTAGGCGTTAGGGTAAGGGCTAGCGTTAGGGTTAAGGGATAGGGTTAGGTTTAATGCTTAGGATTAGGGTTAGGGTTTGGGGTTAAAGTAAGTGTTAGGGGTTAGGTTTAAGGATCCAAAGTTAGGGTTATTTTTAGCTGTAGTGTTAGGGTTGGGGATAAGGGATCCCATTAGCATTAAGGGTCTTCCTTACTGTAGGGTTAAGGGTTAGGCTTAGAGTTAAAGGTTAAGGTTAGGGTCAGGGTTAAGATTTAGGGTGAGGGTTAACAGTTAGGGTAAAGGTTAAGCGTTAGGGTTCAGGATTAGTGATTAGGGTTTTTTTTAGTGTTAGGGTTACCGGTTAGGAGTTAGTGTTTTATGAAGGGGTATGGTTAGAATTAGGATTGGGGTTAGAGTTAGGGTGAGGTATAGGGGTTAGGTTTAGGGGTTAGTTTTAGGGTAAAAGGATAGGATTAGGGTTACGGGTTGGGCTTAGGTTTAGGGTTAAAGTTTACTGCTAGGGTTAGGGATAGGGTTCAGGGTTAGCTTTAGGGGTTCTGGTTAGGGTTAGGTGTTAGGTTAGTGTCAGGGTTAGGTCTAGTCGTGAGGGTAATGTTTAGGGTTAGCTTTAAGAGCTAGGGTTAGGTTTAATGGTTAGGATTAGGATTAGGGTTAAGGGTTAGGGTAAGGCTTAGGGGTTAGGGTGAAGGGTTAGGGTCAAGGGTTAGGGTTTTTGTTAGGCATAGCGTTGGGGTTAGAAGTAAGGGTTACTGTCAGTGTTAGGGTTGTAGGTAGGGTTACGGTTAGGGTTAGCGGTTTAGAATTAGGTTTAGGAATAAGGTGTCACAGTGATGACTAGGAGATAGGGTTAGAATTATGGGATGGGGTTGTTCTCAGGAAATGGGTTATGCATTAACGTTAGGATAAGAGGTTAAAGTTAGGCGCACGGTGAGGTTTACGTGTTAAGGGGAGAAATAGGAACAGGGTTGGGTGTTATGTTCAGGGTTAGGGTTATCTGTTAAAGGTATTGTTTATGCTTAGCGCACGGGCCCTGTCTGCATTAGGCGGGCGGGGGGAGTTTAGGGGGCTGGGATTGTACCCGGGAACCCACTCTATCATACTCTGGGTATGGGCCCGTGGGTTTCATGCAGGACACAGTGGTAGAGCCTCCTTTCACGCATGGCATGGGAGGATTGCAGGCTTTCTAAACTCTAAAAAAGCAAGAAGTCTGAGAATTAGATTTAGAGTTAGGATTATGGTTAGGGTTAAGGATGAAGTTTAGTGTTAGGGTGAGGGCTTAGGGTTAGGGAATAGGGTTAGGGTTAAAGGTTACTCTTAGGTTTAACGGTTACACTTTGGTTTAGGGTTGAGGTTTACGGTTAGGGTTAAGATGAGGGGTTAGGGTTTGGTACAGGGTTAGGGTTAAGTGTTAGGTTTAGGGTTGAAGATTAGGATTAGGGTTAGGATTAAAGGTTAGCGTGAGAGTTAACGCTTAGGGTTAAGGTTAAGAGTTAGGGTTTAGGGTTAGGTTTAGGGTTAGGGTTAGTTTTAGGGTTAGAGTTATGTGCTATGGTTTGTGTTAGAGGTTAGGGTTAGGTTTACTGGTCACGGTTAGGGTTACGTTTAGGGGGTAGCATTAGGGTTAGGGTTAGGGTTAAGGGATAGATTTAGGGATAAGTGTTGGTCTTAGGGTTAGGGTTTAGTGTTAGGGTTAGCATTGAGGATTAGGGTTAGGGTCATGGTTAAATGCTTGGGTGCGAGTAATGGTTAGGGTCAGGGTTAAGGTTCACGGATAGGGTTAGTGTTAAGGGTTACAGGTAGGTTTAGGGTTCAGGGTTAGTGTTAGCATTAGGCCTTAAGGTTAGGATTAGGCGGTAGGTTAGATTTAGGGTAAGATCTAGGCGTTAGGGTAAGGGCTAGCGTTAGGGTTAAGAGATAGGGTTAGGTTTAATGCTTAGGATTAGCGTTAGGGTTTGGGGTGAAAGTAAGTGTTAGGGGTTAGGTTTAAGGATCCAAGGTTAGGGTTATTTTTAGCTGTAGTGTTAGGGTTAGGGATAAGGGATCCGATTAGCATTAAGGGTCTTCCTTACTGTAGGGTTAAGGGTTAGGCTTAGAGTTAAAGGTTAAGGTTAGGGTCAGTGTTAAGATTTAGGGTAAGGGTTAACGGTTAGGGTAAAGGTTAAGCGTTAGGGTTAGGGATTAGTGATTAGGGTTTTTGGTTAGTGTTAGGGTTAGCGGTTAGGAGTTAGTGTTTTATGAAGGGGTATGGTTAGAATTAGGATTGGGGTTAGAGTTAGGGTGAGGTATAGGGGTTAGGTTTAGCGGTTAGTTTTAGGGTAAAAGGATAGGATTAGGGTTACGGGTTCGGCTTAGGTATAGGGTTAAAGTATACTGCTAGGGTTAGGGATAGGGTTCAGGGTTAGCTTTAGGGGTTCTGGTTAGGGTTAGGTGTTAGGTTAGTGTCAGGGTTAGGTCTAGTCGTGAGGGTAAGGTTTAGGGTTAGCTTTAAGAGCTAGGGTTAGGTTTAATGGTTAGGATTAGGATTCGGGTTAAGGGTTAGGGCAAGGCTTAGGGGTTAGGGTGAAGGGTTAGGGTCAAGGGTTAGGGTTTTTGTTAGGCATAGCGTTCGGGTTAGAAGTAAGGGTTACTGTTAGTGTTAGGGTTGTAGGTAGGGTTACGGTTAGGGTTAGCGGTTTAGAATTAGGGTTAGGGATTAGGTGTCACAGTGATGACTAGGATATAGGGTTAGAATTATGGGATAGGGGTTGTTCTCAGGAAATGGGTTATGCATTTACGTTAGGATAAGAGGTTAAAGTTAGGCGCACGGTGAGATTTACGTGTTAAGGGGAGAAATAGGAACAGGGTTGGGTGTTATGTTCGGGGTTAGGGTTATCTGTTAAAGGTATTGTTTATGCTTAGCGCCCGGGCCCTGTCTGCATTAGGTGGGCTGGGGGAGTTTAGGGGGCTAGGATTGTACCCGGGAACCCACTCTATCATACTCTGGGTATGGGCCCGTGGGTTTCATGCAGGACACAGTGGTAGAGCCTCCTTTCACGCATAGCATGGGAGGATTGCAGGCTTTCTAAACTCTAAGAAAGCAAGAAGTCTGAGAATTAGATTTAGGGTTAGGATTCTGGTTAGGGTTAAGGATGAAGTTTAGTGTTAGGGTGAGGGCTTAGGGTTAGGGATTAGAGTTAGGGTTAAAGGTTACTCTTAGGTTTAACGGTTACTCTCTGGTTTAGGGTTGAGGTTTACGGTTAGGGTTAAGATGAGGGGTTAGGGTTTGGTACAGGGTTAGGGTTAAGTGTTAGGTTTAGGGTTGAAGATTAGGATTAGGGTTAAGATTAAAGGTTAGGATGAGAGTTAATGCTTAGGGTTAAGGTTAAGAGTTAGGGGTTAGGTTTAGGGTTAGGGTTAGTTTTAGGGTTAGAGTTATGTGCTATGGTTTGTGTTAGAGGTTAGGGTTAGGTTTAATGGTCACGGTTAGGGTTACGTTTTGGGGGTAGCATTAGGGTTAGAGTTAGGGTTAAGGGATAGGATTAGGTTTAAGTGTTGGGCTTAGGGTTAGGTTTTAGTGTTAGGGTTAGCATTAAGGAATAGGGTTAGGGTCAGGGTTAAATGCTTGGGTGCGGATAATGGTTAGGGTCAGGGTTAAGGTTCACGGACAGGGTTAGTGTTAAGGGTTACGGGTAGGTTTAGGGTTCAGGGTTAGTGTTAGCATTAGTGCTTAAGGTTAGGATTAGGCGGTAGGTTAGATTTAGGGTTAGATCTAGGCGTTACGGTAAGGGCTAGCGTTAGGGTTAAAAGATAGGTTTAGGTTTAATGCTTAGGATTAGGGTTAGGGTTTGGGGTTAAAGTAAGTGTTAGGGGTTAGGTTTAAGGATCCAAGGTTAGGGTTATTTTTAGCTGTAGTGTTAGGGTTAGGGATAAGGGATCCCATTAGCATTAAGGGTCTTCCTTACTGTAGGGTTAAGGGATACGCTTAGAGTTAAAGGTTAAGGTTAGGGTCAGTGTTAAGATTTAGGGTGAGGGTTAACGGTTAGGGTAAAGGTTAAGCGTTAGGGTTAGGGATTAGTGATTAGGGTTTTTGGTTAGTGTTAGGGTTAGCGGTTAGGAGTTAGTGTTTTATGAAGGGGTATGGTTAGAATTAGGATTCGAGTTAGAGTTAGGGTGAGGTATAGGGATTAGGTTTAGGGGTTAGTTTTAGGGTAAAAGGATAGGATTAGGGTTAAAGGTTGGGCTTAGGTTTAGGGTTAAAGTTTACTGCTAGGGTTAGGGATAGGGTTCAGGGTTAGCTTTAGGGGTTCTGGTTAGGGTTAGGTGTTAGGTTAGTGTCAGGGTTAGGTCTAGTCGTGAGGGTAAAGTTTAGGGTTAGCTTTAAGAGCTAGGGTTAGGTTTAATGGTTAGGATTAGGATTCGGGTTAAGGGTTAGGGTAAGGCTTAGGGGTTAGGGTGAAGGGTTAGGGTCAAGGGTTAGGGTTTTTGTTAGGCATAGCGTTGGGGTTAGAAGTAAGGGTTACTGTCAGTGTTAGGGTTGTAGGTAGGGTTACGGTTAGGGTTAGCGGTTTAGAATTAGGGTTAGGGATTAGGTGTCACAGTGATGACTAGGAAATAGGGTTAGAATTATGGGATAGGGATTGTTCTCAGGAAATGGGTTATGCATTAACGTTGGGATAAGAGGTTAAAGTTAGGCGCACGGTGAGGTTTACGTGTTAAGGGGAGAAATAGGAATAGGGTTGGGTGTTATGTTCAGAGTTAGGGTTATCTGTTAAAGGTATTGTTTATGCTTAGCGCACGGGCCCTGTCTGCATTAGGTGGGCGGGGGGAGTTTAGGGGGCTGGGATTGTACCCGGGAACCCACTCTATCATACTCTGGGTATGGGCCCGTGGGTTTCATGCAGGACACAGTGGTAGAGCCTCCTTTCACGCATGGCATGGGAGGATTGCAGGCTTTCTAAACTCTAAGAAAGCAAGAAGTCTGAGAATTAGATTTAGGGTTAGGATTCTCGTTAGGGTTAAGGATGAAGTTTAGTGTTAGGGTGAGGACTTAGGGTTAGGGATTAGGGTTAGGGTTAAAGGTTACTCTTAAGTTTAACGGTTACACTTTGGTTTAGGGTTGAGGTTTACGGTTAGGGTTAAGATGAGGGGTTAGGGTTTGGTACAGGATTAGGGTTAAGTGTTAGGTTTAGGGTTGAAGATTAGGATTAGGGTTAGGATTAAAGGTTAGCGTGAGAGTTAACGCTTAGCGTTAAGGTTAAGAGTTAGGGTTTAGGGTTAGGGTTAGGGTTAGATTTAGGGGTCGAGTTATGTGCTATGGTTTGTGTTGGGGGTTAGGGTTAGGTTTACTGGTCACGGTTAGGGTTACGTTTAGGGGGTAGCATTAGGGTTAGGGTTAGGGTTAAGGGATAGGATTAGGGATAAGTGTTGGGCTTAGGGTTAGGGTTTAGTGTTAGGGTTAGCATTCAGGATTAGGGTTAGGGTCAGGGTTAAATGCTTGGGTGCGGGTAATGGTTAGGGACAGGATTAAGGTTCACGGATAGGGTTAGTGTTAAGTGTTACGGGTAGGTTTAGGGTTCAGGGTTAGTGTTAGCATTAGTGCTTAAGGTTAGTATTAGGCGGTAGGTTAGATTTAGGGTTAGATCTAGGCGTTAGGGTAAGAGCTAGCGTTAGGGTTAAGAGATAGGGTTAGGGTTAATGCTTAGGATTAGGATTAGGGTTTGGGGTTAACGTAAGTGTTAGGGGTTAGGTTTAAGGATCCAAGGTTAGGGTTATTTTTAGCTGTAGTGTTAGGGTTAGGGATAAGGGATCCCATTAGCATTAAGGGTCTTCCTTACTGTAGGGTTAAGGGTTAGGCTTAGAGTTAAAGGTAAAGGTTAGAATCAGTGTTAAGATTTAGGGTGAGGGTTAACGGTTAGGGTAAAGGTTAAGCGTTAGGGTTAGGGATTAGTGATTAGGGTTTTTGGTTAGTGTTAGGGTTAGCGGTTAGGAGTTAGTGTTTTATGAAGGGTTAGGGTTAGGGTTAGGGTTAGGGTTAAGTGTTGTGCTTAGGGTTAGGGTTTAGTGTTAGGGTTAGCATTAAGGATTAGGGTTAGGGTCAGGGTTAAATGCTTGGGTGCGGGTAATGGTTAGGGTCAGGGTTAAGGTTCACGGACAGGGTTAGTGTTAAGGGTTACGGGTAGGTTTAGCGTTCAGGGTTAGTGTTAGCATTAGTGCTTAAGGTTAGGATTAGGCGGTAGGTTAGATTTAGGGTTAGATCTAGGCGTTAGGGTAAGGGCTGGCGTTAGGGTTAAAAGATAGGTTTAGGTTTACTGCTTAGGATTAGGGTTAGGGTTTGGGGTTAAAGTAAGTGTTAGGGGTTAGGTTTAAGGATCCAAGGTTAGGGTTATTTTTAGCTGTAGTGTTAGGGTTAGGGATAAGGGATCCCATTAGCATTAAGGGTCTTCCTTACTGTAGGGTTAAGGGTTAGGCTTAGAGTTAAAGTTTAAGGTTAGGGTCAGAGTTAAGATTTAGGGTGAGGGTTAACGGTTAGGGTAAAGGTTAAGCGTTAGGGTTAGGGATTAGTGATTAGGGTTTTTGGTTAGTGTTAGGGTTAGCGGTTAGGAGTTAGTGTTTTATGAAGGGGTATGGTTAGAATTAGGATTGGGGTTAGAGTTAGGGTGAGGTATAGGGGTTACATTTAGGGGTTAGTTTTAGGGTAAAAGGATAGGATTAGGGTTACAGGTTCGGCTTAGGTTTAGGGTTAAAGTTTACTGCTAGGGTTAGGGATAAGGTTCAGGGTTAGCTTTAGGGGTTCTGGTTAGGGTTAGGTGTCAGGTTAATGTCAGGGTTAGGTCTAGTCGTGAGGGTAATGTTTAGGGTTAGCTTTAAGAGCTAGGGTTAGGTTTAATGGTTAGGATTAGGATTCGGGTTAAGGGTTAGGGTAAGGCTTAGGGGTTAGGGTGAAGGGTTAGGGTCAAGGGTTAGGGTTTTTGTTAGGCATAGCGTTGGGATTAGAAGTAAGGGTTTCTGTCAGTGTTAGGGTTGTAGGTAGGGTTACGGTTAGGGTTAGCGGTTCAGAATTAGGGTTAGGGATTAGGTGTCACAGTGATGACTAGGAGATAGGGTTAGAATTATGGGATAGGGGTTGTTCTCAGGAAATGGGTTATGCATTAACGTTAGGATAAGAGGTTAAAGTTAGGCGCACGGTGAGGTTTACGTGTTAAGGGGAGAAATAGGAACAGGGTTGGGTGTTATGTTCAGGGTTAGGGTTATCTGTTAAAGGTATTGTTTATGCTTAGCGCACGGGCCCTGTCTGCATTAGGCGGACGGGGGGAGTTTAGGGGGCTGGGATTGTACCCGGGAACCCACTCTATCATACTCTGGGTATGGGCCCGTGGGTTTCATGAAGGACACAGTGGTAGAGCCTCCTTTCACCCATGGCATGGGAGGATTGCAGGCTTTCTAAACTCTAAGAGAGCAAGAAGTCTGAGAATTAGATTTAGGGTTAGGATTCTCGTTAGGGTTAAGGATGAAGTTTAGTGTTAGGGTGAGGGCTTAGGGTTAGGGATTAGGGTTAGGGTTAAATGTTACTCTTTGGTATAACGGTTACACTTTGGTTTAGGGTTGAGGTTTACGGTTAGGGTTAAGATGAGGGGTTAGGGTTTGGTACAGGGTTAGGGTTAAGTGTTAGGTTTAGGGTTGAAGATTAGGATTAGGGTTAGGATTAAAGGTTAGCGTGAGAGTTAACGCTTAGGGTTAAGGTTAAGAGTTAGGGTTTAGGGTTAGGGTTAGGGTTAGGGTTAGTTTTAGGGTTAGAGTTATGTGGTATGGTTTGTGTTGGGGGTTAGGGTTAGGTTTACTGGTCACGGTTAGGGTTACGTTTTGGGGGTAGCATTAGGGTTAGGGTTAGGGTTAAGGGATAGGATTAGGGATAAGTGTTGGGCTTAGGGTTAGGGTTTAGTGTTAGGGTTAGCATTCAGGATTAGGGTTAGGGTCAGGGTTAAATGCTTGGGTGCGGGTAATGGTTAGGGACAGGATTAAGGTTCACGGATAGGGTTAGTGTTAAGAGTTACGGGTAGGTTTAGGGTTCAGGGTTAGTGTTAGCATTAGTGCTTAAGGTTAGTATTAGGCGGTAGGTTAGATTTAGGGTTAGATCTAGGCGTTAGGGTAAGAGCTAGCGTTAGGGTTAAGAGATAGGGTTAGGTTTAATGCTTAGGATTAGGATTAGGGTTTGGGGTTAACGTAAGTGTTAGGGGTTAGGTTTAAGGATCCAAGGTTAGGGTTATTTTTAGCTGTAGTGTTAGGGTTAGGGATAAGGGATCCCATTAGCATTAAGGGTCTTCCTTACTGTAGGGTTAAGGGTTAGGCTTAGAGTTAAAGGTAAAGGTTAGAATCAGTGTTAAGATTTAGGGTGAGGGTTAACGGTTAGGGTAAAGGTTAAGCGTTAGGGTTAGGGATTAGTGATTAGGGTTTTTGGTTAGTGTTAGGGTTAGCGGTTAGGAGTTAGTGTTTTATGAAGGGGTATGGTTAGAATTAGGATTGGGGTTAGAGTTAGGGTGAGGTATAGGGGTTAGGTTTAGGGGTTAGTTTTATGGTAAAAGGATAGGATTAGGGTTACGGGTTGGGCTTAGGTTTAGGGTTAAAGTTTACTGCTAGGGTTAGGGATAGGGTTCAGGGTTAGCTTTAGGGGTTCTGGTTAGGGTTATGTGTCAGGTTAGTGTCAGGGTTAGGTCTAGTCGTGAGGTTAAGGTTTAGGGTTAGCTTTAAGAGCTAGGGTTAGGTTTAATGGTTAGGATTAGGATTAGGGTTAAGGGTTAGGGTAAGGCTTAGGGGTTAGGGTGAAGGGTTAGGGTCAAGGGTTAGGGTTTTTGTTAGGTATAGCCTTGGGGTTAGAAGTAAGTGTTGCTGTCAGTGTTAGGGTTGTAGGTAGGATTACGGTTAGGGTTAACGGTTTAGAATTAGGGTTAGGGATTAGGTGTCACAGTGATGACTAGGAGATAGGGTTAGAATTATGGGATAGGGGTTGTTCTCAGGAAATGGGTTATTTCTTAACGTTAGGATAAGAGGTTAAAGTTAGGCGCCTGGTGAAGTTTACGTGTTAAGGGGAGAAAGACGAACAGGGTTGGATGTTATGTTCAGGGTTAGGGTTATCTGTTAAAGGTATTGTTTATGCTTAGCGCACGGGCCCTGTCTGCATTAGGCGGGCGGGGGGAGTTTAGGGGGCTGGGATTGTACCCGGGAACCCACTCTATCATACTCTGGGTATGGGCCCGTGGGTTTCATGCAGGACACAGTGGTAGAGCCTCCTTTCACGCATGGCATGGGAGGATTGCAGGCTTTCTAAACTCTAAGAAAGCAAGAAGTCTGAGAATTAGATTTAGGGTTAGGATTCTCGTTAGGGTTAAGGATGAAGTTTAGTGTTAGGGTGAGGACTTAGGGTTAGGGATTAGGGTTAGGGTTAAAGGTTACTCTTAGGTTTAACGGTTACACTTTGGTTTAGGGTTGAGGTTTACGGTTAGGGTTAAGATGAGGGGTAGGGTTTGGTACAGGGTTAGGGTTAAGTGTTAGGTTTAGGGTTGAAGATTAGGATTAGGGTTAGGATTAAAGGTTAGCGTGAGAGTTAACGCTTAGCGTTAAGGTTAAGAGTTAGGGTTTAGGGTTAGGGTTAGGGTAAGATTTAGGGTTCGAGTTATGTGCTATGGTTTGTGTTAGAGGTTAGGGTTAGGTTTACTGGTCATGGTTAGGGTTACGTTTAGGGGTTAGCATTAGGGTTAGGGTTAGGGTTAGGGTTAAGGGATAGGATTAGGGTTAAGTGTTGGGCTTAGGGTTAGGGTTTAGTGTTAAGGTTAGCATTAAGGATTAGGGTTAGGGTCAGGGTTAAATGCTTGGGTGCGGGTAATGGTTAGGGTCAGGGTTTAGGTTCACGGACAGGGTTAGTGTTAAGGGTTACGGGTAGGTTTAGGGTTCAGGGTTAGTGTTAGCATTAGGGCTTAAGGCTAGGATTAGGCGGTAGTTTAGATTTAGGGTTAGATCTAGGCGTTAGGGTAAGGGCTAGCGTTAGGGTTAAGAGATAGGGTTAGGTTTAATGCTTAGGATTAGGGTTAGGGTTTTGGGTTATAGTAAGTGTTAGGGGTTAGGTTTAAGGATCCAAGGTTAGGGTTATTTTTAGCTGTAGTGTTAGGGTTAGGGATAAGGGATCCCATTAGCATTAAGGGTCTTCCTTACTGTAGGGTTAAGGGTTAGGCTTAGACTTAAAGGTTAATGTTAGGGTCAGGGTTAAGATTTAGGGTGAGGGTTATCGGTTAGGGTAAAGGTTAAGCGTTAGGGTTAGGGATTAGTGATTAGGGTTTTTGGTTAGTGTTAGGGTTAGCGGTTAGGAGTTAGTGTTTTATGAAGGGGTATGTTTAGAATTAGGATTGGGGTTAGAGTTAGGATGAGGTATAGGGGTTAGGTTTAGGGGTTAGTTTTAGGGTAAAAGGATAGGATTAGGGTTACGGGTTGGGCTTAGGTTTAGGGTTAAAGTTTACTGCTGGGGTTAGGGATAGTGTTCAGGGTTAGCTTTAGGGGTTCTGGTTAGGGTTAGGTGTTAGGTTAGTGTCAGGGTTAGGTCTAGTCGTGAGGGTAAGGTTTAGGGTTAGATTTAAGAGCTAGGGTTAGGTTTAATGGTTAGGATTAGGATTAGGGTTAAGGGTTAAGGTAAGACTTAGGGGTTAGGGTGAAGGGTTAGGGTCAACGGTTAGCGTTTTTTTAGGCATAGCGTTGGGGTTAGAAGTAAGGGTTACTGTCAGTGTTAGGGTTGTAGGTAGGGTTACGGTTAGGGTTAGCAGTTTAGAATTAGGGTGAGGGATTAGGTGTCACAGTGATGACTAGGAGATAGGGTTAGAATTATGGGATAGGGGTTGTTCTCAGGAAATGGGTTATGCATTAACGTTAGGATAAGAGGTTAAAGTTAGGCGCACGGTGAGGTTTACGAGTTAAGGGGAGAAATAGGAACAGGGTTGGGTGTTATGTTCAGGGTTAGGGTTATCTGTTAAAGGTATTGTTTATGCTTAGCGCACGGGCCCTGTCTGCATTAGGCGGGCGGGGGGAGTTTAGGGGGCTGGGAATGTACCCGGGAACCCACTCTATCATACTCTGGGTATGGGCCCGTGGGTTTCATGCAGGACACAGTGGTAGAGCCTCCTTTCACGCATGGCATGGGAGGATTGTAGGCTTTATAAACTCTAAGAAAGCAAGAAGTCTGAGAATTAGATTTAGGTTTAGGATTCTGGTTAGGGTTAAGGATGAAGTTTAGTGTTAGGGTGAGGGCTTAGGGTTAGGGATTAGGGTTAGGGTTAAAGGTTACTCTTAGGTTTAACGGTTACACTTTGGTTTAGGGTTGAGGTTTACGGTTAGGGTTAAGATGAGGGGTTAGGGTTTGGTACAGGGTTAGGGTGAAGTGTTAGGTTTAGGGTTGAAGATTAGGATTAGGGTTAGGATTAAAGGTTAGCGTGAGAGTTAACGCTTAGGGTTAAGGTTAAGAGTTAGGGTTTAGGGTTAGGGTTAGGGTTAGGGTTAGGGTTAGTTTTAGGGTTAGAGTTATGTGCTATGGTTTGTGTTAGAGGTTAGGGTTAGGTTTACTGGTCACGGTTAGGGTTAATTTTAGGGGGTAGCATTAGGGTTAGGGTTAGGATTAAGGGATAGGATTAGGGATAAGTGTTGGGCTTAGGGTTAGGGTTTAGTGTTAAGGTTAGCATTAAGGATTAGGGTTAGGGTCAGGGTTAAATGCTTGGGTGCGGGTAATGGTTAGGGTCAGGGTTAAGGTTCACGGACAGGGTTAGTGTTAAGGGTTACGGGTAGGTTTAGGGTTCAGGGTTAGTGTTAGCATTAGGGCTTAAGGTTAGGATTAGGCGGTAGGTTAGATTTAGGGTTAGATCTAGGCGTTAGGGTAAGGGCTAGCGTTAGGGTTAAGAGATAGGGTTAGGTTTAATGCTTAGGATTAGGGTTAGGGTTTGGGGTTAAAGTAAGTGTTAGGGGTTAGGTTTAAGGATCCAAGGTTAGGGTTATTTTTAGCTGTAGTGTTAGGGTTAGGGATAAGGGATCCCTTTAGCATTAAGGGTCTTCCTTACTGTAGGCTTAAGGGTTAGGCTTAGAGTAAAAGGTTAAGGTTAGGGTCAGGGTTAAGATTTAGGGTGAGGGTTAACGGTTAGGGTAAAGGTTAAGCGTTAGGGTTAGGGATTAGTGATGAGGGTTTTGGTTAGTGTTAGGGTTAGCGGTTAGGAGTTAGTGTTTTAGGAAGGGGTATGGTTAGAATTAGGATTGGGGTTAGAGTTAGGGTGAGGTATAGGGGTTAGGTTTAGGGGTTAGTTTTAGTGTAAAAGGATAGGATTAGGGTTACGGGTTGGGCTTAGGTTTAGGGTTAAAG
The DNA here is from genome assembly GCF_041146395.1 of Eulemur rufifrons. Taxonomy (NCBI): domain Eukaryota; kingdom Metazoa; phylum Chordata; class Mammalia; order Primates; family Lemuridae; genus Eulemur; species Eulemur rufifrons. The sequence continues at coordinate 2,105,743 of NW_027182824.1, read as the reverse complement.
TTTACTGCTGGGGTTAGGGATAGGGTTCAGGGTTAGCTTTAGGGGTTCTGGTTAGGGTTAGGTGTTAGGTTAGTGTCAGGGTTAGGTCTAGTCGTGAGGGTAAGGTTTAGGGTTAGATTTAAGAGCTAGGGTTAGGTTTAATGGTTAGGATTAGGATTAGGGTTAAGGGTTAAGGTAAGACTTAGGGGTTAGGGTGAAGGGTTAGGGTCAACGGTTAGGGTTTTTGTTAGGCATAGCGTTGGGGTTAGAAGTAAGGGTTACTGTCAGTGTTAGGGTTGTAGGTAGGGTTACGGTTAGGGTTAGCAGTTTAGAATTAGGGTTAGGGATTAGGTGTCACAGTGATGACTAGGAGATAGGGTTAGAATTATGGGATAGGGGTTGTTCTCAGGAAATGGGTTATGCATTAACGTTAGGATAAGAGGTTAAAGTTAGGCGCACGGTGAGGTTTACGAGTTAAGGGGAGAAATAGGAACAGGGTTGGGTGTTATGTTCAGGGTTAGGGTTATCTGTTAAAGGTATTGTTTATGCTTAGCGCACGGGCCCTGTCTGCATTAGGCGGGCGGGGGGAGTTTAGGGGGCTGGGACTGTACCCGGGAACCCACTCTATCATACTCTGGGTATGGGCCCGTGGGTTTCATGCAGGACACAGTGGTAGAGCCTCCTTTCACGCATGGCATGGGAGGATTGTAGGCTTTATAAACTCTAAGAAAGCAAGAAGTCTGAGAATTAGATTTAGGGTTAGGATTACGGTAAGGGTTAAGGATGAAGTTTAGTGTTAGGGTGAGGGCTTAGGGTTAGGGATTAGGGTTAGGGTTAAAGGTTACTCTTAGGTTTAACGGTTACACTTTGGTTTAGGGTTGAGGTTTACGGTTAGGGTTAAGATGAGGGGTTAGGGTTTGGTACAGGGTTAGGGTTAAGTGTTAGGTTTAGGGTTGAAGATTAGGATTAGGGTTAGGATTAAAGGTTAGCGTGAGAGTTAACGCTTAGGGTTAAGGTTAAGTGTTAGGGTTTAGGGTTAGGGTTAGGGTTAGGGTTAGGGTTAGTTTTAGGGTTAGAGTTATGTGCTATGGTTTGTGTTAGAGATTAGGGTTAGGTTTACTGGTCACGGTTAGGGTTACGTTTAGGGGTTAGCATTAGGGTTAGGGTTAGGGTTAGGGTTTAGGGATAGGATTAGGGTTAAGTGTTGGGCTTAGGGTTAGGGTTTAGTGTTAAGGTTAGCATTAAGGATTAGGGTTAGGGTCAGGGTTAAATGCTTGGGTGCGGGTAATGGTTAGGGTCAGGGTTTAGGTTCACGGATAGGGTTAGTGTTAAGGGTTACGGGTAGGTTTAGGGTTCAGGGTTAGTGTTAGCATTAGGGCTTAAGGCTAGGATTAGGCGGTAGGTTAGATTTAGGGTTAGATCTAGGCGTTAGGGTAAGGGCTAGCGTTAGGGTTAAGGGATAGGGTTAGGTTTAATGCTTAGGATTAGGGTTAGGGTTTGGGGATAAAGTAAGTGTTAGGGGTTAGGTTTAATGATCCAAGGTTAGGGTTATTTTTAGCTGTAGTGTTAGGGTTAGGGATAAGTGATCCCATTAGCATTAAGGGTCTTCCTTACTGTAGGGTTAAGGGTTAGGCTTAGAGTTAAAGGTTAAGGTTAGGGTGAGGGTTAAGATTTAGGGTGAGGGTTAACAGTTAGGGTAAAGGTTAAGCGTTAGGGTTCGGGATTAGTGATTAGGGTTTTTTTTAGTGTTAGGGTTACCAGTTAGGAGTTAGTGTTTTATGAAGGGGTATGGTTAGAATTAGGATTGGGGTTAGAGTTAGGGTGAGGTATAGGGGTTAGGTTTAGGGGTTAGTTTTAGGGTAAAAGGATAGGATTAGGGTTACGGGTTGGGCTTAGGTTTAGGGTTAAAGTTCACTGCTGGGGTTAGGGATAGGGTTCAGGGTTAGCTTTAGGGGTTCTGGTTAGGGTTAGGGGTTAGGTTAGTGTCAGGTTTAGGTCTAGTCGTGAGGGTAAGGTTTAGGGTTAGCTTTAAGAGCTAGGGTTAGGTTTAATGGTTAGGATTAGGATTAGGGTTAAGGGTTAGGGTAAGTATTAGGGGTTAAGGTGAAGAGTTAGGGTCAAGGGTTAGGGTTTTTGTGAGGCATAGCGTTGGGGTTAGAAGTAAGGGTTACTGTCAGTGTTAGGGTTGTAGGTAGGGTTACGGTTAGGGTTAGCGGTTTAGAATTAGGGTTAGGAATAAGGTGTCACAGTGATGACTAGGAAATAGGGTTAGAATTATGGGATAGGGGTTGTTCTCAGGAAATGGGTTATGCATTAACGTTAGGATAAGAGGTTAAAGTTAGGCGCACGGTGAGGTTTACGTGTTAAGGGGAGAAATAGGAACAGGGTTCGGTGTTATGTTGAGGGTTAGGGTTATCTGTTAAAGGTATTGTTTATGCTTAGCACACGGGCCCTGTCTGAATTAGGCGGGCGGGGGGAGTTTAGGCGGCTGGGATTGTACCCGGGAACCCACTCTATCATACTCTGGGTATGGGCCCGTGGGTTTCATGCAGGACACAGTGGTAGAGCCTCCTTTCACGCATGGCATGGGAGGATTGCAGGCTTTCTAAACTCTAAGAAAGCAAGAAGTCTGAGAATTAGATTTAGGGTTAGGATTCTGGTTAGGGTTAAGCATGAAGTTTAGTGTTAGGGTGAGGGCTTAGGGTTAGGGAATAGGGTTAGGGTTAAAGTTACTCTTAGGTTTAACGGTTACACTTTTGTTTAGGGTTGAGGTTTACGGTTAGGGTTAAGATGGGGGGTTAGGGTTTGGTACAGGGTTAGGGTTAAGTGTTGGGTTTAGGGTTGAAGATTAGGATTAGGGTTAGGATTAAAGGTTAGTGTGAGAGTTAACGCTTAGGGATAAGGTTAAGAGTTAGGGTTTAGGGTTAGGGTTAGGGTTAGTTTTAGGGTTAGAGTTATGTGCTATGGTTTGTGTTAGAGGTTAGGGTTAGGTTTACTGGTCATGGTTAGGGTTACGTTTAGGGGTTAGCATTAGGGTTAGGGTTAGGGTTAGGGTTTAGGGATAGGATTAGGGTTAAGTGTTGGGCTTAGCGTTAGGGTTAGTGTTAAGGTTAGCATTAAGGATTAGGGTTAGGGTCAGGGTTAAATGCTTGGGTGCGGGTAATGGTTAGGGTCAGGGTTTAGGTTCACGGACAGGGTTAGTGTTAAGGGTTACGGGTAGGTTTAGGGTTCAGGGTTAGTGTTAGCATTAGTGCTTAAGGTTAGGATTAGGCGGTAGGTTAGATTTAGGGTTAGATCTAGGCGTTAGGGTAAGGGCTAGCGTTAGGGTTAAGAGATAGGGTTAGGTTTAATGCTTAGGATTAGGGTTAGGGTTTGGGGTTAAAGTAAGTGTTAGGGGTTAGGTTTAAGGATCCAAGGTTAGGGTTATTTTTAGCTGTAGTGTTAGGGTTAGGGATAAGGGATCCCATTAGCATTAAGGGTCTTCCTTACTGTAGGGTTAAGGGTTAGGCTTAGAGTTAAAGGTTAAGGTTAGTGTCAGTGTTAAGATTTAGGGTGAGGGTTAACGGTTAGGGTAAAGGTTAAGCGTTAGGGTTAGGGATTAGTGATTAGTATTTTTGGTTAGTGTTAGCTTTAGCGGTTAGGAGTTAGTGTTTTATGAAGGGGTATGGTTAGAATTAGGATTGGGGTTAGAGTTAGGGTGAGGTATAGGGGTTAGGTTTAGGAGTTAGTTTTAGGGTAAAAGGATAGGATTAGGGTTACGGGTTGCGCTTAGGTTTAGGGTTAAAGTTTACTGCTAGGGTTAGGGATAGGGATCAGGGTTAGCTTTAGGGGTTCTGGTTAGGGTTAGGTGTTAGGTTAGTGTCAGGGTTAGGTCTAGTCGTGAGGGTAAGGTTTAGGGTTAGCTTTAAGAGCTAGGGTTAGGTTTAATGGTTAGGATTAGGATTAGGGTTAAGGGTTAGGGTAAGGCTTAGGGGTTAGGGTGAAGGTTTAGGTTCAAGGGTTAGGGTTTTTGTTAGGCATAGCGTTGAGGTGAGAAGTAAGGGTTACTGTCAGTGTTAGGGTTGTAGGTAGGGTTACGGTTAGGGTTAGCGGTTTAGAATTAGGGTTAGGGATTAGGTGTCACATTGATGACTAGGAGATAGGGTTAGAATTATGGGATGGGGTTGTTCTCAGGAAATGGGTTATGCATTATCGTTAGGATAAGAGGTTAAAGTTAGGCGCACGGTGAGGTTTACGTGTTAAGGGGAGAAATAGGAACAGGGTTGGGTGTTATGTTCAGGGTTAGGGTTTTCTGTTAAAGGTATTGTTTATGCTTAGCGCACAGGCCCTGTCTGCATTAGACGGGCGGGGGAGTTTAGGGGGCTGGGATTGTACCCGGGAACCCACTCTTTCTTACTCTGTGTATGGGCCCGTGGGTTTCATGCAGGACACAGTGGTAGAGCCTCCTTTCACGCATGGCATGGGAGGATTGCAGGCTTTCTAAACTCTAAGAAAGCAAGAAGTCTTAGAATTACATTTAGGGTTAGGATTCTGGTTAGGGTTAAGGATGAAGTTTAGTGTTAAGGTGAGGGCTTAGGGTTAGGGAATAGGGTTAGGGATAAAGGTTACTCTTAGGTTTAACGGTTACACTTTTGTTTAGGGTTGAGGTTTACGGTTAGGGTTAAGATGAGAGGTTAGGGTTTGGTAGAGGGTTAGGGTTAAGTGTTAGGTTTAGGGTTGAAGATTAGGATTCGGGTTAGGATTAAAGGTTAGCGTGAGAGTTAACGCTTAGTGTTAAGGTTAACAGTTAGGGTTTAGGGTTAGGGTTAGGGTTAGGGTTAGTTTTAGGGTTAGAGTTATGTGCTATGGTTTGTGTTAGAGGTTAGGGTTAGGTTTACTGGTCACGGTTAGGGTTAATTTTAGGGGGTAGCATTAGGGTTAGGGTTAGGATTAAGGGATAGGATTAGGGATAAGTGTTGGGCTTAGGGTTAGGGTTTAGTGTTAAGGTTAGCATTAAGGATTAGGGTTAGGGTCAGGGTTAAATGCTTGGGTGCGGGTAATGGTTAGGGTCAGGGTTAAGGTTCACGGATAGGGTTAGTGTTAAGGGTTACGGGTAGGTTTAGGGTTCAGGGTTAGTGTTAGCATTAGGGCTTAAGCTTAGGATTAGGCGGTAGGTTAGATTTAGGGTTAGATCTAGGCGTTAGGGTAAGGGCTAGCGTTAGGGTTAAGAGATAGGGTTAGGTTTAATGCTTAGGATTAGGGTTAGGGTTTGGGGTTAAAGTAAGTGTTAGGGGTTAGGTTTAAGGATCCAAGGTTAGGGTTATTTTTAGCTGTAGTGTTAGGGTTAGGGATAAGGGATCCCTTTAGCATTAAGGGTCTTCCTTACTGTAGGCTTAAGGGTTAGGCTTAGAGTAAAAGGTTAAGGTTAGGGTCAGTGTTAAGATTTAGGGTGAGGGTTAACGGTTAGGGTAAAGGTTAAGCGTTAGGGTTAGGGATTAGTGATTAGGGTTTTGGTTAGTGTTAGGGTTAGCGGTTAGGAGTTAGTGTTTTATGAAGGGGTATGGTTAGAATTAGGATTGGGGTTAGAGTTAGGGTGAGGTATAGGGGTTAGGTTTAGGGGTTAGTTTTAGTGTAAAACGATAGGATTAGGGTTACGGGTTGGGCTTAGGATTAGGGTTAAAGTTTACTGCTGGGGTTAGGGATAGGGTTCAGGGTTAGCTTTAGCGGTTCTGGTTAGGGTTAGGTGTTAGGTTAGTGTCAGGGTTAGGTCTAGTCGTGAGGGTAAGGTTTAGGGTTAGATTTAAGAGCTAGGGTTAGGTTTAATGGTTAGGATTAGGATTAGGGTTAAGGGTTAAGGTAAGACTTAGGGGTTAGGGTGAAGGGTTAGGGTCAACGGTTAGGGTTTTTGTTAGGCATAGCGTTGGGGTTAGAAGTAAGGGTTACTGTCAGTGTTAGGGTTGTAGGTAGGGTTACGGTTAGGGTTAGCAGTTTAGAATTAGGGTTAGGGATTAGGTGTCACAGTGATGACTAGGAGATAGGGTTAGAATTATGGGATAGGGGTTGTTCTCAGGAAATGGGTTATGCATTAACGTTAGGATAAGAGGTTAAAGTTAGGCGCACGGTGAGGTTTACGAGTTAAGGGGAGAAATAGGAACACGGTTGGGTGTTATGTTCAGGGTTAGGGTTATCTGTTAAAGGTATTGTTTATGCTTAGCGCACGGGCCCTGTCTGCATTAGGCGGGCGGGGGGAGTTTAGGGGGCTGGGACTGTACCCGGGAACCCACTCTATCATACTCTGGGTATGGGCCCGTGGGTTTCATGCAGGACACAGTGGTAGAGCCTCCTTTCACGCATGGCATGGGAGGATTGTAGGCTTTATAAACTCTAAGAAAGCAAGAAGTCTGAGAATTAGATTTAGGGTTAGGATTCTGGTTAGGGTTAAGGATGAAGTTTCGTGTTAGGGTGAGGGCTTAGGGTTAGGGATTAGGGTTAGGGTTAAAGGTTACTCTTAGGTTTAACGGTTACACTTTGGTTTAGGGTTGAGGTTTACGGTTAGGGTTAAGATGAGGGGTTAGGGTTTGGTACAGGGTTAGGGTTAAGTGTTAGGTTTAGGGTTGAAGATTAGGATTAGGGTTAGGATTAAAGGTTAGCGTGAGAGTTAACGCTTAGGGTTAAGGTTAAGAGTTAGGGTTTAGGGTTAGGGTTAGGGTTAGGGTTAGTTTTAGGGTTAGAGTTATGTGCTATGGTTTGTGTTAGAGGTTAGGGTTAGGTTTACTGGTCACGGTTAGGGTTACGTTTAGGGGGTAGCATTACGGTTAGGGTTAGGGTTAAGGGATAGGATTAGGGTTAAGTGTTGGGCTTAGGGTTAGAGTTTAGTGTTAAGGTTAGCATTAAGGATTAGGGTTAGGGTCAGGGTTAAATGCTTGGGTGCGGGTAATGGTTAGGGTCAGGGTTTAGGTTCACGGATAGGGTTAGTGTTAAGGGTTACGGGTAGGTTTAGGGTTCAGGGGTAGTGTTAGCATTAGAGCTTAATGCTAGGATTAGGCGGTAGGTTAGATTTAGGGTTAGATCTACGCGTTAGGGTAAGGGCTATCGTTAGGTTTAAGAGATAGGGTTAGGTTTAATGCTTAGGATTAGGGTTAGGGTTTGGGGTTAAAGTAAGTGTTAGGGGTTAGGTTTAAGGATCCAAGGTTAGGGTTATTTTTAGCTGTAGTGTTAGGGTTAGGGATAAGGGATCCCATTAGCATTCAGGGTCTTCCTTCCTGTAGGGTGAAGGGTTAGGCTTAGAGTTAAAGGTTAAGGTTAGGGTCAGTGTTAAGATTTAGGGTGAGGGTTAACAGTTAGGGTAAAGGTTAAGCGTTAGGGTTAGGGATTAGTGATTAGGGTTTTTGGTTAGTGTTAGGGTTAGCGGTTAGGAGTTAGTGTTTTATGAAGGGGTATGGTTACAATTAGGACTGGGGTTAGAGTTAGGGTGAGGTATAGGGGTTAGGTTTAGGGGTTAGTTTTAGGGTAAAAGGATAGGATTAGTGTTACGGGTTGGGCTTATGTTTAGGGTTAAAGTTTACTGCTAGGGTTAGGGATAGGGTTCAGGGTTAGCTTTAGGGGTTCCGGTTAGGGTTAGGTGTTAGGTTAGTGTCAGGGTTAGGTCTAGTCGTGAGGGCAAGGTTTAGGGTTAGCTTTAAGAGCTAGGGTTAGGTTTAATCGTTAGGATTAGGATTAGGGTTAAAGGTTAGGGTAAGGCTTAGGGGTTAGGGTGAAGGGTTAGGGTCAACGGTTAGGGTTTTTGTTAGGCATAGCGTTGGGTTTAGAAGTAAGGGTTACTGTCAGTGTTAGGGTTGTAGGTAGGGTTACGGTTAGGGTTAGCAGTTTAGAATTAGGGTTAGGGATTAGGTGTCACAGTGATGACTAGGAGATAGGGTTAGAATTATGGGATAGGGGTTGTTCTCAGGAAATGGGTTATGCATTAACGTTAGGATAAGAGGTTAAAGTTAGGCGCACGGTGAGGTTTACGTGTTAAGGGGAGAAATAGGAACAGGGTTGGGTGTTATGTTCAGGGTTAGGGTTATCTGTTAAAGGTATTGTTTATGCTTAGCGCACGGGCCCTGTCTGCATTAGGCGGGCGGGGGGAGTTTAGGGGGCTGGGACTGTACCCGGGAACCCACTCTATCATACTCTGGGTATGGGCCCGTGGGTTTCATGCAGGACACAGTGGTAGAGCCTCCTTTCACGCGTGGCATGGGAGGATTGTAGGCTTCCTAAACTCTAAGAAAGCAAGAAGTCTGAGAATTAGATTTAGGGTTAGGATTCTGGTTAGGGTTAAGGATGAAGTTTAGTGTTAGGGTGAGGGCTTAGGGTTAGGGATTAGGGTTAGGGTTAAAGGTTACTCTTAGGTTTAACGGTTACACTTTGGTTTAGGGTTGAGGTTTACGGTTAGGGTTAAGATGAGGGGTTAGGGTTTGGTACAGGGTTAGGGTTAAGTGTTAGGTTTAGGGTTGAAGATTAGGATTAGGGTTAGGATTAAAGGTTAGCGTGAGAGTTAAAGCTTAGGGTTAAGGTTAAGAGTTAGTGTTTAGGGTTAGGGTTAGGGTTAGGGTTAGTTTTAGGGTTAGAGTTATGTGCTAAGGTTTGTGTTAGAGTTTAGGGTTAGGTTTACTGGTCACGGTTAGGGTTACGTTTAGGGGGTAGCATTAGGGTTAGGGTTAGGGTTAAGGGATAGGATTAGGGATAAGGGCTGGGCTTAGCGTTAAGGTTTAGTGTTAGGTTTAGCATGAGGGATTAGGGTTAGGGTCATGGTTAAATGCTTGGGTGCGGGTAATGGTTAGGGTCAGGGTTAAGGTTCACAGATAGGGTTAGTGTTAAAGGTTACGGGTAGGTTTAGGTTTCAGGGTTAGTGTTTGCATTAGTGCTTAAGGTTAGGATTAGGAGGTAGGTTACATTTAGGGTTAGATCTAGGCGTTAGGGTAAGGGCTAGCGTTAGGGTTAAGAGATAGGGTTAGGTTTAATGCTTAGGATTAGGGTTAGGGTTTGGGGTTAAAGTAAATGTTAGGGGTTAGGTTTAAGGATCAAAAGTTAGGGTTATTTTTAGCTGTAGTGTTAGGGTTAGGGATAAGGGATCCCATTAGCATTAAGGGTCTTCCTTCCTGTAGGGTTAAGGGTTAGGCTTAGAGTTAAATGTTAAGGTAGGGTCAGTGTTAAGATTTAGGGTGAGGGTTAACGGTTAGGGTAAAGGTTAAGCGTTAGGGTTAGGGATTAGTGATTAGGGTTTTTGGTTAGTGTTAGGGTTAGCGGTTAGGAGTTAGTGTTTTATGAAAGGGTATGGTTAGAATTAGGATTGGGGTTAGAGTTAGGGTGAGGTATAGGGGTTAGGTTTAGGGGTTAGTTTTAGGATAAAAGGTTAGGATTAGGGTTACTCGTTGGGCTTAGGTTTAGGGTTAAAGTTTACTGCTGGGGTTAGGGATAGGGTTCAGGGTTAGCTTTAGGGGTTCTGGTTAGGGTTAGGTGTTAGGTTAGTGTCAGGGTTAGGTCTAGTCGTGAGGGTAAGGTTTAGGGTTAGCTTTAAGAGCTAGGGTTAGGTTTAATGGTTAGGATTAGGATTAAGGTTAAGGGTTAGGGTAAGGCTTAGGGGTTAGGGTGAAGGGTTACGTTCCAGGGTTAGGGTTTTTGTTAGGCATAGCGTTGAGGTTAGAAGTAAGGGTTACTGTCAGTGTTAGGGTTGTAGGTAGGGTTACGGTTAGGGTTAGCGGTTTAGAATTAGGGTTAGGGATTAGGTGTCACAGTGATGACTAGGAGATAGGGTTAGAATTATGGGATGGGGTTGTTCTCAGGAAATGGGTTATGCATTAACGTTAGGATAAGAGGTTAAAGTTAGGCGCACGGTGAGGTTTACGTGTTAAGGGGAGAAATAGGAACAGGGTTGGGTGTTATATTCGGGGTTAGGGTTATCTGTTAAAGGTATTGTTTATGCTTAGCGCACGGGCCCTGTCTGCATTAGGCGGGCGGGGGTAGTTTAGGGGGCTGGGATTGTACCCGGGAACCCACTCTTTCATACTCTCGGTATGGACCCGTGGGTTTCATGCAGGACACTGTGGTAGAGCCTCCTTTCACGCATGGCATGGGAGGATTGCAGGCTTTCTAAATTCTAAGAAAGCAAGAAGTCTGAGAAATAGATTTAGGGAGAGGATTCTGGTTTGGGAAAAGGATGAAGTTTAGTGTTAGGGTGAGGGCTTAGGGTTAGGGAATAGGGTTAGGGTTAAAGGTTACTCTTAGGTTTAACGGTTACACTTTGGTTTAGGGTTGAGGTTTACGGTTAGGGTTAAGATGAGGGGTTAGGGTTTGGTACAGGGTTAGGGTTAAGTGTTAGGTTTAGGGTTGAAGATTAGGATTAGGGTTAGGATTAAAGGTTAGCGTGAGAGTTAACGCTTAGGGTTGAGGTTAAGAGTTAGGGTTTAGGGTTAGGGTTAGGGTTAGTTTTAGGGTTAGAGTTATGTGCTATGGTTTGTGTTAGAGGTTAGGGTTAGGTTTACTGGTCACGGTTAGGGTTACGTTTAGGGGTTAGCATTACGGTTAGGGTTAGGGTTAGGGTTAAGGGATAGGATTAGGGTTAAGTGTTGGGCTTAGGGTTAGGGTTTAGTATTAAGGTTAGCATTAAGGATTAGGGTTAGGGTCAGGGTTAAATGCTTGGGTGCGGGAAATGTTTAGGGTCTGGGTTTAGGTTCACGGATAGGGTTAGTGTTAAGGGTTACGGGTAGGTTTAGGGTTCAGGGTTAGTGTTAGCATTAGGGCTTAAGGTTAGGATTAGGCGGTAGGTTAGATTTAGGGTTAGATCTAGGCGTTAGGGTAAGGGCTAGCGTTAGGGCTAAGAGATAGGGTTAGGTTTAATGCTTAGGATTAGGGTTAGGGTTTGGGGTGAAAGTAAGTGTTAGGGGTTAGGTTTAAGGATCCAAGGTTAGGGTTATTTTTAGCTGTAGTGTTAGGGTTAGGGATAAGGGATCCCATTGGCATTGAGGGTGTTCCTTACTGTAGGGTTAAGGGTTAGGCTTAGAGTTAAAAGTTAAGGTTAGTGTCAGTGTTAAGATTTAGGGTGAGGGTTAACGGTTAGGGTAAAGGTTAAGCATTAGGGTTAGGGATTAGTGATTAGGGTTTTTGGTTAGTGTTAGGGTTAGCGGTTAGGAGTTAGTGTTTTATGAAGGGGTATGGTTAGAATTAGGATTGGGGTTAGAGTTAGGGTGAGGTATAGGGGTTAGGTTTAGGGGTTAGTTTTAGCGGTAAAAGGATAGGATTAGGGTTACGGGTTGGCCTTAGGTTTAGGGTTAAAGTTTACTGCTGGGGTTAGGGATAGGGTTCAGGGTTAGCTTTAGGGGTTCTGGTTAGGGTTAGGTGTTAGGTTAGTGTCAGGGTTAGGTCTAGTCGTGAGGGTAAAGTTTAGGGTTAGCTTTAAGAGCTAGGGTTAGGTTTAATGGTTAGGATTAGGATTAGGGTTAAGGGTTAGGGTAAGGCTTAGGGTTTAGGGTGAAGGGTTAGGGTCAAGGGTTAGGGTTTTTGTTAGGCAAAGCGTTATGGTTAGAAGTAAGGGTTACTGTCAGTGTTAGGGTTGTAGGTAGGGTTACGGTTAGGGTTAGCAGTTTAGAATTAGGGTTAGGGATTAGGTGTCACAGTGATGACTAGGAGATAGGGTTAGAATTATGGGATGGGGTTGTTCTCAGGAAATGGGTTATGCATTAACGTTAGGATAAGAGGTTAAAGTTAGGCGCACGGTGAGGTTTACGTGTTAAGGGGAGAAATAGGAACAGGGTTGGGTGTTATGTTCAGGGTTAGGGTTATCTGTTAAAGGTATTGTTTATGCTTAGCACACGGGCCCTGTCTGCATTAGGCGGGCGGGGGGAGTTTAGGGGGCTGGGATTGTACCCGGGAACCCACTCTATCATACTCTGGGTATGGGCCCGTGGGTTTCATGCAGGACACAGTGGTAGAGCCTCCTTTCATGCATGGCATGGGAGGATTGCAGGCTTTCTAAACTCTAAGAAAGCAAGAAGTCTGAGAATTAGATTTAGGGTTAGGATTCTGGTTAGGGTTAAGGATGAAGTTTAGTGTTAGGGTGAGGGCTTAGGGTTAGGGAATAGGGTTAGGGTTAAAGGTTACTCTTAGGTTTAACGGTTACACTTTTGTTTAGGGTTGAGGTTTACGGTTAGGGTTAAGATGAGGGGTTAAGGTTTGGTACAGGGTTAGGGTTAAGTGTTGGGTTTAGGGTTGAAGATTAGGATTAGGGTTAGGATTAAAGGTTAGTGTGAGAGTTAACGCTTAGGGTTAAGGTTAAGAGTTAGGGTTTAGGGTTAGTGTTAGGGTTAGTTTTAGGGTTAGAGTTATGTGCTATGGTTTGTGTTAGAGGTTAGGGTTAGGTTTACTGGTCATGGTTAGGGTTACGTTTAGGGGTTAGCATTAGGGTTAGGGTTAGGGTTAGGGTTAAGGGATAGGATTAGGGTTAAGTGTTGGGCTTAGGGTTAGGGTTTAGTATTAAGGTTAGCATTAAGGATTAGGGTTAGGGTCAGGGTTAAATGCTTGGGTGCGGGTAATGGTTAGGGTCTGGGTTTAGGTTCACGGATAGGGTTAGTGTTAAGGGTTACGGGTAGGTTTAGGGTTCAGGGTTAGTGTTAGCATTAGGGCTTAAGGTTAGGATTAGGCGGTAGGTTAGATTTAGGGTTAGATCTAGGCGTTAGGGTAAGGGCTAGCGTTAGGGTTAAGAGATAAGGTTAGGTTTAATGCTTAGGATTAGGGTTAGGGTTTGGGGTGAAAGTAAGTGTTAGGGGTTAGGTTTAAGGATCCAAGGTTAGGGTTATTTTTAGCTGTAGTGTTAGGGTTAGGGATAAGGGATCCCATTAGCATTGAGGGTGTTCCTTACTGTAGGGTAAAGGGTTAGGCTTAGAGTTAAAGGTTAAGGTTAGTGTCAGTGTTAAGATTTAGGGTGAGGGTTAACGGTTAGGGTAAAGGTTAAGCGTTAGGGTTAGGGATTAGTGATTAGGGTTTTTGGTTAGTGTTAGGGTTAGCGGTTAGGAGTTAGTGTTTTATGAAGGGGTATGGTTAGAATTAGGATTGGGGTTAGAGTTAGGGTGAGGTATAGGGGTTAGGTTTAGGGGTTAGTTTTAGGGTAAAAGGATAGGATTAGGGTTACGGTTTGGGCTTAGGTTTAGGGTTAAAGTTTACTGCTGGGGTTAGGGATAGGGTTCAGGGTTAGCTTTAGGGATTCTGGTTAGGGTTAGGTGTTAGGTTAGTGTCAGGGTTAGGTCTAGTCGTGAGGGTAAGGTTTAGGGTTAGCTTTAAGAGCTAGGGTTAGGTTTAATGGTTAGGATTAGGATTAGGGTTAAGGGTTAGGGTAAGGCTTAGGGGTTAGGGTGAAGGGTTAGGGTCAAGGGTTAGGGTTTTTGTTAGGCATAGCGTTGGGGTTAGAAGTAAGGGTTACTGTCAGTGTTAGGGTTGTAGGTAGGGTTACGGTTAGGGTTAGCGGTTTAGAATTAGGGTTAGGGATTAGGTGTCACAGTGATGACTAGGAGATAGGGTTAGGATTATGGGATGGGGCTGTTCTCAGGAAATGGGTTATGAATTAACGTTAGCATAAGAGGTTAAAGTTAGGCGCACGGTGAGGTTTACGTGTTAAGGGGAGAAATAGGAACAGGGTTTGGTGTTATGTTCAGGGTTAGGGTTATCTGTTAAAGGTATTGTTTATGCTTAGCGCATGGGCCCTGTCTGCATTAGGCGGGCGGGAGGAGTTTAGGGGGCTGGGATTGTACCCGGGAACCCACTCTATCATACTCTGGGTATGGGCCCGTGGGTTTCATGCAGGACACAGTGGTAGAGCCTCCTTTCACGCATGGCATGGGATGAATGCAGGCTTTCTAAACTCTAAGAAAGCAAGAAGTCTGAGAATTAGATTTAGGGTTAGGATTCTGGTTAGGGTTAAGGGTGAAGTTTAGTGTTAGGGTGAGGGCTTAGTGTTAGGGAATAGGGTTAGGGTTAAAGGTTACTCTTAGGTTTAACGGTTACACTTTGGTTTAGGGTTGAGGTTTACGGTTAGGGTTAAGATGAGGGGTTAGGGTTTGGTACAGGGTTAGGGTTAAGTGTTAGGTTTAGGGTTGAAGATTAGGATTAGGGTTAGGATTAAAGGTTAGCGTGAGAGTTAACGCTTAGGGTTAAGGTTAAGAGTTAGGGTTTAGGGTTAGGTTTAGGGTTAGGGTTAGTTTTAGGGTTAGAGTTATGTGCTATGTTTTGTGTTAGAGGTTAGGGTTAGGTTTACTGGTCACGGTTAGGGTTACGTTTCGGGGGTAGCATTAGGGTTAGTGTTAGGGTTAAGGGATAGGATTAGGGATAAGTGTTGGACTTAGGGTTAGGGTTTAGTGTTAGGGTTAGCATTAAGGATTAGGGTTAGGGTCAGGCTTAAATGCTTGGGTGCGGGTAATGGTTAGGGTCAGGGTTAAGGTTCACGGATAGGGTTAGTGTTAAGGGTTACGGGTAGGTTTAGGGTTCAGGGTTAGAGTTAGCATTAGGGCTTAAGTTTAGGATTAGGCGGTAGGTTAGATTTAGGGTTAGATCTAGGCGTTAGGGTAAGGGCTAGCGTTAGGGTTAAGAGATAGGGTTAGGTTTAATGCTTAGGATTAGGGTTAGGGTTTGGGGTTAAAGTAAGTGTTAGGGGTTAGGTTTAAGGATCCAAGGTTAGGGTTATTTTTAGCTGTAGTGTTAGGGTTAGGGATAAGGGATCCCATTAGCATTAAGGGTCTTCCTTACTGTAGGGTTAAGGGTTAGGCTTAGAGTTAAAGTTTAAGGTTAGGGTCAGTGTTAAGATTTAGGGTGAGGGTTAACGGTTAGGGTAAAGGTTAAGCGTTAGGGTTAGGGATTAGTGATTAGGGTTTTTGGTTAGTGTTAGGGTTAGCGGTTAGGAGTTAGTGTTTTATGAAGGGGTATGGTTAGAATTAGGATTGGGGTTAGAGTTAGGGTGAGGTATAGGGGTTAGGTTTAGGGGTTAGTATTAGGGTAAAAGGATAGGATTAGGGTTACGGGTTGGGCTTAGGTTTAGGGTTAAAGTTTACTGCTGGGGTTAGGGATAGGGTTCAGGGTTAGCTTTAGGGGTTCTGGTTAGGGTTAGGTGTTAGGTTAGTGTCAGGGTTCGGTATAGTCGTGAGGGTAAGGTTTAGGGTTAGCTTTCAGAGCTAGGGTTAGGTTTAATGGTTAGGATTAGGATTAGGGTTAAGGGATAGGGTAAGGCTTAGCGGTTAGGGTGAAGGGTTAGGGTCAAGGGTTAGGGTTTTTGTTAGGCATAGCGTTGGGGTTAGAAGTAATGGTTACTGTCAGTGTTAGGGTTGTAGGGAGGGTTACGGTTAGGGTTATCGGTTTAGAATTAGGGTTAGGGATTAGGTGTCACAGTGATGACTAGGAGATAGGGTTAGAATTATGGGATAGGGGTTGTTCTCAGGAAATGGGTTATGCATTAACGTTAGGATAAGAGGTTAAAGTTAGGCGCACGGTGAGGTTTACGTGTTAAGGGGAGAAATAGGAACAGGGTTGGGTGTTATGTTCAGGGTTAGGGTTATCTGTTAAAGGTATTCTTTATGCTTAGCGCACGGGCCCTGTCTGCATTAGGCGGGCGGGGGGAGTTTAGGGGGCTGGGATTGTACCCGGGAACCCACTCTATCATACTCTGGGTATGAGCCGGTGGGTTTCATGCAGGACACAGTGGAAGAGCCTCCTTTCACACATGGCATGGGAGGATTGCAGGCTTTCTAAACTCTAAGGAAGCAAGAAGTCTGAGAATGAGATTTAGTGTTAGGATTATGGTTAGGGTTAAGGATGAAGTTTAGTGTTAGGGTGAGGGCTTAGGGTTAGGGAATAGGGTTAGGGTTAAAGGTTACTCTTAGGTTTAACGGTTACACTTTGGTTTAGGCTTTAGGTTTACGGTTAGGGTTAAGATGAGAGGTTAGGGTTTGGTACAGGGTTAGGGTTAAGTGTTAGGTTTAGGGTTGAAGATTAGGATTAGGGTTAGGATTAAAGGTTAGTCTGAGAGTTAACGCTTAGGGTTAAGGTTAAGTGTTAGGGTTTAGGGTTAGCGTAAGGGTTAGTTTTAGGGTTAGAGTTATGTGCTATGGCTTGTGTTAGAGGTTAGGGTTAGGTTTACTGGTCACGGTTAGGGTTACGTTTAGGGGTTAGCATTAGGGTTAGGGTTAGGGTTAGGGTTAAGGGATAGGATTAGGGTTAAGTGTTGGGCTTAGGGTTAGGGTTTAGTGTTAAGGTTAGCATTAAGGTTTAGGGTTAGGGTCAGGGTTAAATGCTTGGGTGCGGGTAATGGTTAGGGTCAGGGTTAAGGTTCACGGATAGGTTTAGTGTTAAGGGTTACGGGTAGGTTTAGGTTTCAGGGTTAGTGTTAGCATTGGGGCTTAAGGTTTGCATTAGGCGTTAGGTTAGATTTGGGGTTAGATCTAGGCGTTAGGGTAAGGGCTAGCCTTAGGGTTAAGAGATAGGTTTAGGTTTAATACTTAGGATTAGGGTTAGGGATTGGGGTTAAAGTAAGTGTTAGGGGTTAGGTTTAAGGATCCAAGGTTAGGGTTATTTTTAGCTGTAGTGTTAGGGTTAGGGATAAGGGATCCCATTAGCATTAAGGGTCTTCCTTACTGTAGGGTTAAGGGTTAGGCTTAGAGTTAAAGGTTAATGTTCGGGTCAGGGTTAAGATTTAGGGTGAGGGTTAACAGTTAGGGTAAAGGTTAAGCGTTAGGGTTAGAGATTAGTGATTAGGGTTTTTGGTTAGTATTAGGGTTAGCGGTTAGGAGTTAGGGTTTTATGAAGGGGTATGGTTAGAATTAGGATTGGGGTTAGAGTTAGGGTGAGGTATAGGGGTTAGATATAGGGATTAGTTTTAGGGTAAAAGGATAGGATTAGGGTTACGGGTTGGGCTTAGGTTTAGGGTTAAAATTTACTGCTGGGGATAGGGATAGGGTTCAGGGTTAGCTTTAGGGGTTCTGGTTAGGGTTAGGTGTTAGGTTAGTGTCAGGGTTAGGTCTAGTCGTGAGGGTAAGGTTTAGGGTTAGATTTAAGAGCTAGGGTTAGGTTTAATGGTTAGGATTAGGATTAGGGTTAAGGGTTAGGGTAAGGCTTAGGGGTTAGGGTGAAGGGTTAGGGTCAAGGGTTAGGGTTTTTGTTAGGCATAGTGTTGGGGTTAGAAGTAAGGGTTACTGTCAGTGTTAGGGTTGTAGGTAAGGTTACGGTTAGGGTTAGCGGTTTAGAATTAGGGTTAGGGATTAGGTGTCACAGTGATGACTAGGAGATAGGGTTAGAATTATGGGATAGGGGTTGTTCTCAGGAAATGGGTTATGCATTAACGTTAGGATAAGAGGTTAAAGTTAGGCGCACGGTGAGGTTTACGTGTTAAGGGGAGAAATAGGAACAGGGTTGGGTGTTATGTTCAGGGTTAGGGTTATCTGTTAAAGGTATTCTTTATGCTTAGCGCACGGGCCCTATGTGCATTAAGCGGGCGGGGGGAGTTTAGGGGGCTGGGATTGTACCCGAGAACCCACTCTATCATACTCTGGGTTTGGGCCCGTGGGTTTCATGCAGGACACAGTGGTAGAGCCTCCTTTCACGCATGGCATGGGAGGATTGCAGGCTTTCTAAACTCTAAGAAAGCAAGAAGTCTGAGAATTAGATTTAGGGTTAGGATTCTGGTTAGGGTTAAGGATGAAGTTTAGTGTTAGGGTGAGGGCTTAGGGTTAGGGATTAGGGTTAGGGTTAAAGGTTACTCTTAGGTTTAACGGTTACACTTTGGTTTAGGGTTGAGGTTTACGGTTAGGGTTAAGATGAGGGGTTAGGGTTTGGTACAGGGTTAGGGTTAAGTGTTAGGTTTAGGGTTGAAGATTAGGATTAGGGTTAGGATTAAAGGTTAGCGTGAGAGTTAACGCTTAGGGTTAAGGTTAAGAGTTAGAATTTAGGGTTAGGGTTCGGGTTAGTTTTAGGGTTAGAGTTATGTGCTATGGTTTGTGTTAGTGTTAGGGTTAGGTTTACTGTTCACGGTTAGGGTTACGTTTAGGGATTAGCATTAGGGTTAGTGTTAGGCTTACAGTTAAGGGATAGGATTAGGGTTAAGTGTTGGGCTTAGGGTTAGGGTTTAGTGTTAGGGTTAGCATTAAGGATTAGGGTTAGGGTCAGGGTTAAATGCTTGGGTGCGGGTAATGGTTAGGGTCAGGGTTAAGGTTCACGGATAGGGTTAGTGTTAAGGGTTACGGGTAGGTTTAGGGTTCAGGGTTAGTGTTAGCA
>NW_027182824.1:2022500-2082500 GCF_041146395.1 Eulemur rufifrons | reverse complement strand
TTTAGGGATGAAGATTAGCGATAGGGTGAGGGCTTAGGGTTAGGGGTTAGGGTTAGGGTTAGGGTTGTTGGCAGGGTGAAGGTTAGGGTTGGCATTTTAGAATTAGGGATGAGGTGTTAGGGTTATGGCTAGGGGTTAGGATTAGAATTATGGGATAGGGCTTCTTCTCAGGGTGTTATGCATTAAGGTTAAGATAAGGGGATAAGTTAGGGTTACGGGGAGGTTTATGTTTTAAGGTGAGCAATAGGATCAGGGTCAGGTGCTATGTTCAGGGTGAGGGTTATCTGTTAGGGGTAGTGTTTATACTTAGCGTACAGGCCCTGTCTGCACTGGGCGGCGGGCTGGGGTTAGGGGGATGGGATTGTCCCCGGGAACCCACTCTATCATACGCTAGGTATGGGCTCCTGGTTTCATGCAAGAGAGAGCTGCAGAGCCCCCTTTTACTCATGGCATGGGAGGATTTTAGGCTTTCTAAACTCTAAGAAAGCAAGAAGTCCGAGAATTAGATTTGGGGTAGGATTATGATAATGTTTAGGGTTAGCGTTAGTGTTAAGGTGGGGTCTTAGGGTTAGGGGTTAGGGTTAGAGGTTAGTGTTAGGTGTAACAGTTACAGTTAGGTTTATGGTTATGTTTCAGGGTTAGGGTTAAGGTTTGGGTTTAGCGTTTGGCACAGGGTTAGGCTTCAGTGTTAGCTTTATGGTTAAAGATTAGGATTAGGGTTAGTGTGAGGGTTAATGGTAAGGGTCAAGATTAAGGGTTAGGGTTGGGGTTAGGGTTAGGTTTAGGGTTAGGGCTTAGGGTTAGGGGATAGGATTAGGGTTAAGTGTTGGGCTTATGGTTAGGGTTAAAGTTTAGTGTTAGGGTTAATGTTTAGTGTTATGGTCCAGTTTAAGTGTTAGGGTGAGGGTTAACAGTTAGGATTAGGCTTAGGGGTTAGGGATATAGTGAAGGTTCAGTGTTAGGGTTAGGTTTAGGGTTCAGGGTTAGGGTTAGCTTTAGGGGTTATGGTTAGGGTTAGGTGTTAGGTTAGTGTCAGGGTTAGGTCTAGTCGTGAGGGTAAGGTTTAGGGTTAGCTTTAAGAGCTAGGGTTAGGTTTAATGGTTAGGATTAGGATTACGGTTAAAGGCTAGGGTAATGCTTAGGGGTTAGGGTGAAGGGTGAAGGGTTAGGGCTTTTGTTAGGCATAGCGTTGGGGTTAGAACTAAGGGTTCCTGTCAGTGTTAGGGTTGTAGGCAGCGTTACGGTTAGGCTTAGCAGTGGAGAATTAGGGTTAGGGATTAGGTGTTACAGTTATGACTAGGAGATAGGGTTAGAATTATGGGATAGGGGATGTTCTCAGGGAATGGGTTATGCATTAACGTTACGTTAAGAGGTTAAAGTTAGGCTCACGGTGAGGTTTACGACTTAAGGGGAGAAATAGGAACAGGGTTAGGTGCCATGTTCAGGGTTAGGGTTATCTGCTAAAGGTATCATTGATGCTTAGCGCACGGGCCCTGTCGGCATTAGGCTGGGGGGAGGTTAGGGGGCTGGGATTGTCACCGGGAACCCACTGTATCGGACTCTGGGTATGGGCCCGTGGATTTCATGCAGGACACAGTGGTAGAGCCTCCTTTCACACATGGCACGGGAGGATTGCAGGCTTTCTAAACTCTAAGAAAGCAAGAAGTCTGAGAATTAGATTTAGGGTTAGGATTATGGTTAGGGTTCAGGATGAAGTGTAGTGTTATGGTGAGGGGATAGGGTTACAGATTAGGGTTACGGTTTAAGGTTACTGTTAGGTTTAACGGTTACAGTTCGTTTTGGGGTTGAGGTTTGCGGATAGGGTTAAGATGAGGGGTCAGGGTTTGGTACAGGGTTAGGGTTGTGTTCGGTTTAGGGTTGAAGATTAGGATTAGGGTTAGGATTAAAGGTTAGCATGAGAGTTAACGGTTAAGATTAAGGTTAAGGGTTAGGGTTAGGGTTTAGGTTTAGGGTTAAGGGTTAGGGTTAGTTTTAGGGTTAGAGTTATGTGTTAGGGTTTGTGTTAGAGGTTAGGGTTAGGTTTACTGTTCACGGTTAGGGTTATGTTTAGGGGTTAGCATTAGGGTTAGGGATTAGGTTTAGGGTAAGTGTTTAGAGTTAGTGTTGGGCTTTAGGCTCGGGGCTTAGGTTCAGGGTCAGGGGTTAGGTTTGGTGGTAGGGCTTAGATTTAGCGGTCAGTTTAAGGGCACAGGACCTGGTTAATCTACAGTGAGAGGGGTGCGGTCGGAGTCACCACGAAAGCACAACATCATTCCCTGGGCCCTGGGACAAGACCTACATGCAGGACTCAGGCGGATCCTCATCTCACACATGGCATGGCTGTATTGTAGGCTTGCTTCACTCAGGAATGGAAGCAGTGTGAGAATTAAGGTTAGGGTTGGGGTTAGGGGTTTCGAGTTAGGGGTTAGGTTTCGAGTCAGGGTTAGGTGCTAGTGGTTAGGGGTAGAGTTAGTGTTACGGGTTCGGTGTTAATTCTGGGATAGGGAGCCAGGGGTAGGTTTAGGGTTGGGGTAAGTGTTATCGTTAGCGGTTAGGGTTAATGGATAGGGTTAGGGTTAAGGGTAGGCTTAGGGTTAGGGTTCAGGGTTAGGGTTAAGGTTTAGGTTTAGGGTCAGGGTTAAGGGTTAGGGTTAGGGTTAGGGTGTTATGGTTAAGGATGAGGTTTATTGTTCAGATTTAAGGTTAGCATTAGGGGTTTGTGTTACTTCTAACTGTAGGTCAGTGTTGGGGTTAGAACTCTAGGCATTAAGGTAAAGGTTAGAGTTAGGGTTAAGAGTTGGGGTTATGTTTAATGGTTAGGATTGGGATTAGGGTTAAGTGTTAGGGTTAAGGTTAGGGGTTATGACTAAGGATCAACGGTTACGGTTATTTTTAGGCGTAGGGTTAGGGTAAGGGGTTAGGATTAGTGTTAGTGTTGTTGGTAGGGTTAAGGTTAGGGTTGGTGTTTCAGAATTAGAGATTAGGTGTTATGCTTATGGCTAGGAGTTAGGGTTAGAATTACAGTATAGGGCTTGTTCTCAGGGTGTCATGCATTAACGTTACGATATGGGGTTAAAATTAGGGTTACGGTGAGGTTTACGTGTTAAGGTGAGCAGTAGGATCAGGGTTAGGTGTTATGTTCTGGGTTAGGGTTATGGGTGAGGGGTAGTGTTTATGCTTAGGGCATGGGCCCTGTATGCCCTAGGAATCGAAGTTAGGGGTCGGTTTTGGTCGCTGGGAACCCACTCTATCATACGCTGTGTATGGGCCTCTGGGTTTCTTGCAGGACACTGTGGCAGAGCCGGCTTTCATGCATGGCTTAGTAGGATTGTAGGCTTTCAAAACTCTGAGAAAGCAAGAAGTCTGAGAATTAGATTTAGGTTTAGGATTACGGTACGGTTTAGGGATGAAGATTAGTGATAGGGTGAGGGCTTAGGGTTAGAGGTTAGGGTTAGGGTTAGGGTTGTTTGTAGGGTGAAGTTTAGGGTTGGCATTTTAGAATTAGGGATGAGGTCTTATGGTTATGGCTGGGGATTAGGATTAGAATTATGGGATGGGGCTTCTTCTCAGGGTTTTATGCATTAAGGTTAAGATAAGGGGATAAGTTAGGGTTACGGGGAGGTTTATGTTTTAAGGTGAGCAATAGGATCAGGGTCAGGTGTTATATTCAGGGTGAGGGTTATCTGTTAGGGGTAGTGTTTATACTTAGCGTACAGGCCCTGTCTGCACTGGGCGGGGGGCTGGGGTTAGGGGGATGGGATTGTCCCCGGGAACCCACTCTATCGTACGCTGGATATGGGCTCCTGGGTTTCATGCAGGACACAGTGGTAGAGCCCCCTTTTACTCATGGCATGGGAGGATTTTAGGCTTTCTAAACTCTGAGAAAGCAAGAAGTCTGACAATTAGATTTAGGGGTAGGATTATGGTAATGTTTTTCGAGGAAGATTAGTGTTAGTGTGGGCTCTTAGGGTTAGGGGTTAGGGTTAAAGGTTTGTGTTATTTTTAACAGTTACAGTTAGGTTTATGGTTAAGTTTCAGGGTTAGGGTTAAGGTTTGGTTTTATCGTTTGGCACAGGGTTAGGCTTCAGTGTTAGCTTTATGGTTAAAGATTAGGATTAGGGTTAGGGTTAAGGGTTAGTGTGAGGGTTAATGGTAAGTTTCAAGATTAAGGGTTAGGGTTGGGCTTAGGGTTAGGAATAAGGCTTCGTGTAACATTTAGGTTTAGAGTTAAGTGTTATGGTTATGGCTAGAGGTTAGGGTTAGGTTTAGGGTTCATGGTTAGGGTTACATTTAGGGGTTCGGGTTACGGGTTAAGTATAGGGCGAGTGTTTAGTGTTACTGTTGGGCGTTAGGATAAGGGCCGAGGTTTAGGGTTAGGATTTAGGTTTAGTGTTAGGGCTTAGATTTAGTGGTTAGTTTAAGGGCACATGCTCTGTTTAATCTATGGTGGGAAGGGTGCAGACTGGGTCGCCTCAACACCACACCATCGTACTTGGGCCTTGGGCCCAGACCTACATGCAGGACTCAGGCAGAGCCTCTTCTCACTCGTGGCATGGCTCTATTGTAGGCTTGGTCAACTCTGAGAACAAAGGAAGTGTGAGAATTAGGGTTATGGTTAGGGTTATGTGTTTGGGGTTAGAGGTTTGGGTTTGAGTGAAGTTTAGTGGTTAGGAATTAGAAGTTAGGATTAGTGTGTCAGGGGTTAGGTGTTAGGTTTTTGTAAGGGGCTAGCGTTAGATTTAGGTTTAGGGTTAATGTTCAGGTGGGTTAGGGGTCAGCATTAGGGTTAGGCTTACAAGATAGGATTAAGGTAAAGGGTGAAGGCTTAAGATTAGCAGTAAGGGTTAAGGTTAGGGTTAAGGGTTAGGGTTTCGGTCCAAGTTAAGGGTGAGAGTGAGGGTTAACAGTTGCGATTAGGGTAATGGTTTAGGGATAGTAATAGGTTTAAGGGATAGGGTTAGGGTTAGGTTTAGGGTTCGGGGTTAGGGTTAGCATTAGCGGTTAGGGTTAGGGTTAGGGGTTAGGGTTACAGTTAGGGTTAGGTCTAGGCATTATGGTAATGGTTCGTGTTAGGGTTAAGAATTAGGGTTAGGTTTAATTGTTAGGATTATGATGAGGGTAATGGTTAGGGTTAGGGTTAGCGGTTAGAGTTAGGGTTAGTGTTAGGGTTGTTTGTAGGGTGAAGGTAATGTTTAGCAGTTTAGAATTAAGGTTAGGGATTAGGTGTTACGGTTATGCTAGGAGTTAGGCTTAGAATTAAGGGATAGGGTTTGTTCTTAGGGTAAGTGTTATGCAATAACATTAGGATAGGGGTTAAAGTTAGGGTTACAGTGAGGTTTACGTGTTAAGGTGAACAATAACATCAGGGTTGGGTGTTATGTTCAGGGTTAGGGTTATGGGTGAGGTGCAGGGTTTTTGCTTAGGGCATGGGCCCTGTCAGCACTAGCAGGGGGAGTTAGGGGGCTGTGATTGTCCCCGGGAACCCACTCTATTGTACACAGAGTATGGGCTCCTGGGTTTCATGCAGGACACTGTGGCAGAGCCAGCTTTCACGCATGGCTTTGGAGAATTGTAGGCTTTTAAAACTCTGAGATAGCAAGAAGTCTGAGAATTAGATTTAGGGTTAGGATTATGGTTAGGGTTAGGGATGAAGATTAGTCAGGGAGAGGGCTTAGGGTTAGGGCTTAAGCTTCGAGTGAGGATTAGGGGTTAGGGAGTAGGTGTTGGGTTTAGTGATAGGGTTAGGGCTTAGGGGTTAGGGTTGGGTTAGGGGCTAGGGTTAGATTTAGAGTGGGGTTAGGGTTAGCGTTATGGGTTAGGGTTAGGGTTAAGGGATAGGATAAGGGTTAAGCGTTAAGGCTTAGGGTTAGCGTTAAGTGTTAGGTTTAGTTTTAAGGGTTAGGGTTACAGTTCGAGTTAAGGGTTAGTGTGGGGTTAACGGTTAGGGCTAGGGTTATGGGTTAAGGATAGAGTTAGATTTAAGGCTTAGGATTAGGGTTCAGTGTTAGGGTTAGCATTAGGGATTAGGGTTAGGGTTAGGGGTTACGTTTACTCTTAGGGTTAGGTCTAGGCATTAGGGTACGTGTTAGTGTTAGGCTTAAGAGTTAGGGTTAGGTTTAATTGTTAGGATTAGGATCAGGGTTAAGGGTTAGGGTTAAGTGTCAAGTGTTACGGTTATTTTTAGGTGTACGGTTAGGGTTAGCGGTTAGGGTTAGGGTTAGTTTGTAGGGATAAGGTAATGTTTAGCAGTTTTGAATTAGCCTTAGGGATTAGGTGTTACAATTGTGGCTAGGAGTTAGGGTTAGAATTAAGGGATAGGGGTTGTTCTTAGGGTAAGTCTTATGCATTAACGTTAGGATAACAGGTTCAAGTTAGAGTTATGGTGAGGTTGATGTGTTAAGGTGAGCAATAGTATCAGGGTGAGCTGTGATGTTCAGGGTTAGGGTTATGGGTGAGGGGTAGTGTTTATGCTTATATCACGAGCCCTCTCTGCTCTAGGAGGGGGCTTAGAGGGCTGGGATAGATGCCGGAAGCCACTCTATCATACACTGGGTATGGGCCCCTTGGTTTCATGCCGGACACAGTGGCCAAGCCTCCTTCTACACATGGCATGGGAGGATTGTAGGCTTTGTAAACTCTGAGAAAGCAAGAAGTCTGAGAATTAAATTTAGGGCTAGGATTAGGGTTAGGGTTAGCAATATAGGTTACTGTTATGGTGAGGGCTTAGGGTTAGGGGTTTCAGTTAGGGTCAGGGTTAAAGGTTAGTGTTAGGTTTAACAGTTACAGTTAGGTTTAGGGTTAAGCTTTAAGGTTTACGGTTAGGGTTAAGATTAGGGGTTAGGTTTTGGTACAGGGTAAGGGTTAAGTGCTAGGTTTAGGCTTAAAGATTAGGATTAGGGTTAGGGTTAAGGTTTAGTGTGAGGGTTAACGGTTAGGGTTAAGGTTAAGTGTTAGGTTTATGGGTTAGGGTTAGGGTTAAGTGTTCATGTTAGGTTTAGGGTTAGAGTTAAGTGTTATGGTTAGGGTTAGGGGTTTGGGTTAGGTTTAGGGTTCATGGTTAAGGTTACATTTAGGGGTTAGGTTTAGGGTAAGCGTTTAGTGTTAGTGTTGGGCATTAGGGTCAGGGCTTAGGTAGGGTTAGGGGTTAGGGTCAGTGTTTGGGCTTTGATTTGGCGGTTAGTTTAAGGGTACAGGACCTGTGTAATCTATGGTGAGAAGGGTGCAGAATGTTTCCATGCGACACCACACCATCGGATCCTGGGCCTTTGGCCCAGACCTACTTGCAGGACTCATGCGGAAACTCTACTCACGCATTGCATGGTTGTATTTTAGGCTTGGTTAACTCTGAGAATGGAAGTAGTGTGAGAAATAGGGTTATGGTTAGGGTTAAGGGTTTGGTGTTAGGGGTTAGGGTTCAAGTGAGGTTTAGTGGTTAGGGACTAGGATTTAGGGTTAGTGTTAGGGTTAGGGGTTAGTTTTGCGTTAGGGGCTAGGGTTAGATTTATGGTTGGGGTTAGTGTTAGGGTTAGGATTAGGCATCAGGGTTAGTGTTAGGGTTAAAGGATAGGATTGGCGTTAAGTGTTTAGGCTTAGGGTTTGTGTTAAGTGTTAGGGTTGGGGTTTAGCCTTAGGGTTACGGTTTGAGTTAAGCTCTAGGGTGAGGGTTAAAGATTAGGCTTAGGATTATTGGTTAGGGATAGAGTTATGTTTAAGGGTTAGGGATAGGGTTAGGTTTAGGGTTCAGTGTTAGGGTTAGCATTAGGGGTTAGGGTTAGGGTTAGGGGTTAGGCGTAGTGATGTATTAAGGGCTATGGTTAGAATTAGGATTGCGGTTAGTGTTGGGTTTAGGGTTAGGGGTTAGGTTTAGGGTTAAGGGATAGGATTATGGTTAAGGGTTGGGCGTAGCTTTAGGGTTAAGATTTAGTGTTAGGGTCCGGTTTAAGGGTTAGGGTGAGGGTTAACGGTTAGGGTTAGGGTTGGGGTTAGGGGTTAGGGATATAGTTAGTATTAAGTGTTAGAGTTAGGTTTAGGGTTCAGGGTTAGGGTTAGCTTTAGGGGTTATGATTAGGGTTAGGTGTTAGTTTAGTGTTAGTGTTAGGTCTAGGCGTCAGGGTAAGGTTTAGGGTTAGGGTTAAGAGCTAAGGTTGGGTTTAGTGGTTAGGATTAGGGTTAGGGTTAGGAGTTAGGGTAAAGGGTCAAGGGTTAGCATTATTTTTAGCCATAGCTTTGGCGTTAGGAGTAAGGGTTAGGTTCAGTGTTAGGGTAACAATAGGTTACTGTAACAGTAACTACGTAGGGTAACAGTTAGTGTTAGTGGTTTAGAATTAGGGTTAGGGATTAGTTGTCACAGTTATGACTAGGAGATAGGGTTAGAATTATGGGATAGGGGTTAATCTCAGGGTAAGTGTTATGCATTAACGTTAGGATAAGAGGTTAAAGTTCAGGTTACGGTGAGGTTTACATTCTAAGGTGAGCAATAGAATCAGGGTTAAATGTTATTCTCAGGGTTAGAGTTTTGGGTGAGGTGTAGAGTTTATGCTTAGGGCACGGGCCTTGTCTGCATTAGGCGGGGGGGGGGGGTTAGGGGGCTGGGATTGTCACCAGGAACCCACTCTATCGTACTCTGGTTATGGGCCCCAGCGGTTCATTCAGGACACAGTGGAAGAGCCTCCTTTCACGCATAGCATGGGAGGATTGTAGGCTTTCTAAACTCTAAGAAAGCAAGAAGACTGAGAATTAGATTTAGGGTTAGGGTTAGGGTTCGGGTTAAGGATCAAGGTTAGTGTTAGGGTGAAGGCTTAGAGTTAGGGGTTACGGGTAGCATTACAGGTTACTCTTAGTTTTAACCGTTACAGTTAGGTTCAGGGTTAAGGTTTATGGTTAGGTTTAAGGTTAGGGTTTAGGGTTTGGTACAGGATTAGGGTTAAATATTAGGTTTAGGGTTAAAGATTACGATTAAGGTTAGGTTTAAAGGTTAGTGTGAGGGTTAACAGTCAGGGTTAAAGTTAAGAGTTAGGGTTAGGGTTAGTGTTAGGATTAAGGGTTCATGTTAGGTTTAGGGTTAGAGTTAAGTGCTATGGTTAGCGCTCGAGGTTAGGGTTAGGTTTAGGGTTCACAGTTAGGGTTACGTTTAGAGGTTAGCATTAGGGTTAGGGATTAGCTTTAGGGTAAGAGTTTAGAGTTAGTGTTGGGCTTTAGGCTCAGGGCTTAGGTTTAGGGTCAGAGGTTAGGGTTGATGTTAGGGCTTAGATTTAGTGGTTAGTTTAAGGGCACAGGACCTGTTTATTCTACAGTGAGAGGGGTTAGGGTTAGGGTTAGGGTTGTCGTAGGGGTTAAGGTTAGATTTAACCTTGGGGTTAGTGTTAGGGTTAGGATTAGGGGGTTAGTGTTAGGGTTAGGGGTTAAAAACACCTACAGCCAGCCCTAACCCGATTTCTGACACTTCTTCCATTCTCAGAGTTAACCAAGCCTACAATACAGCCATGTCATGCGTGAGAAGAGGCTCCACCTGAGTCCTGTATGTAGGTCTTGGCCCAAGGCCCAGCGTACGGTGGTGTTGTGTCGCAGCGACCCTGTGCACCACTCTCACCATAGATTAAACAGGTCCTGTGCCCTTAAACTAACCGCTAAATCTCAGCCCTAACACTAATCCTAACCCCTAACCCTAAAAGTTATCCTTAACCCTACTGTTAACACTCAAACTAACCCTTAACTCTAACCCTTGTCATGATCTTTAACCCTAACCCTAACACTTAACCCTAACCCTGTACCAAACCATAACCCCTAAGCTTAACCCTAACCCTAAACCTAAACCCTAAGTCTAACTGTAACTGTTAAACCTAACAGTAACTTTTAACCCTAAAACTAACCGTATCCCCTTACCCGAAGCCCTCACCCTAAGATTAAACTTCATCCCTAACCATAACGATAATCCTAACCTTAAATCTAATTCTCAGACTTCTTACTTTCTTAGAGATTTGAAAGCTTACAATCCTCCTTTACCATGCGTGAAATCAGGCTCTGCCAGAGTGTCCTACAAGAAACCCATGGGCCCATACCCTGCATACGATAGAGTGGGTTTCTGGTGACAATCGCATCCCCCTCAATCCCACTCCTAGGGCAGACAGGGCCCATACCCTAAGCAAAACCCTACCCCTCACTCATAATTCTAACCCTGATCCTATTGCTCACCTTAACACATAAACCTCACCGTAAACCTAACTTTAACCACTTATCCTAACATTAATGCATAACACTTATGCTAAGAACAACCCCTATCACTTAATTCTAACCCTAACTCCTAGCCATAACAGTAACCCCTAATCCCTAACCCTAATTCTAACCACTAAACATTACCTTAACCCTACAAACAACCCTAATACTAACCCTAACCTTAAACGCTAACCCTAACCTTATCCCTAAACATAACCTTAAAAGTTTACCCTAAACCCTAACCCTATCCCCTAACCCTAAGCCTAACCCTTAATTCTGATCCTAATCCTAACAATTAAACCTAACCCTAACCCTTAACCCTAACACTAACCCTTACCTTAATGCCGAGACCTAATCTTAGCAGTAAAGCTACCTCTAACCCTAACCCTAGACCTTAAACCTAACACTATCCCTAACTTATAACCCTAACCCTAACTGTTAACCCTCACCCTAACCCTTAACTCGGACCATAACCCTAACCCTTAACCCTAACCCTATCCCTTAATGCTAACCCTAAGCCTTAACCCTTAACCCTAATCCTATCCCTTAACCCTAACCCTAACCCCTAACCCTAACCCTAACCCTAACCCCAACCCTAAATATATCTCTAGTCCCTAACCCAACCCTAACCGTTAACCCCTAATGCTAACATTAACCCTAACCCCTAATCCCTAACACCTAACCCTCACTCGAACACTAACCCCTAACCCCAAACACCTAACCCTAATCATAACCATAATTCTCACACTTCCTCCATTCTCAGAGTTAGCCAAGCCTACAATAAAACCATGCCATGCGTGAGAAGAGGCTCTGCCTGAGACCTGCATGTAGGTCTGGGCCCAAGGCCTAGGGTACGATGGTGTGGTGTGGCGATGACCCATTCTGCACACTTCTCACCATAGATTACACAGGTCCTGTGCCCTTAAAATAACCTCTAAATCTAAGCCCTAACGCTAACTCTAACACTAACCCTTAACCCTAAACTTAAGCCCTGACCCTAACACCCAACACTAACATTAAACCCTTACCCTAATCCTTACCCATAACCCTAATGCCTAAACGTAACCCTAACGATGAACTCTAAACCTAACCCTAACCCCAAACCCTAACCATAACACTTAACTCTAACCCTAAACCTAACACGAACACTTAAACCTAAACTTAACCACTAACCCTAACACTTAACCTTAACCCTAACCGTTAACTCTCACACTAACCCTTAAACCTAACCCTAATCGTAATCTTTAACCCTAAACCTAACAGTTAACCCTTACCCTGTACCAAAACCTAACCCCTAACCTTAACCTTAACCCTAACACTTGACCCTAAAGCTAACTGTAACCATTAAACCTAACACTAACCTTTAACCCTGACCGTAACTCTAACCCCTAACCCTAAGCCCTCACCCTAATGCTAAACTTTATCCTTAACACTAACCATAATCCTATCCCTAAATCTAATTCTCAGACTTCTTGCTTTCTCAGAGTTTAGAAAGCCTACAATCCTCCCATGCCATGCGTGAAAAGAGGCTCTGCCACTGTGTCCTGCATGAAACCCAGGGACCCATACCCAGTGTAGGATAGAGAAAGTTCTCGGCCACAATCCTAGACCCCTAATCCTCCCGCCTAGTGCAGACAGGGCCCGTGCCCTAAGCATAAAAAGTACGCCTAACATATAACCCTAACCTTGAACGTAACACCTAACCCTGATCCTACTGCTCACCATATCATGTAGACCACACTGTAACCCTAACTTTAACCGCATCTCCTAAAGTTAATGCATAACACTTACACTGAGAACAACGCCTATCCCATAATTCTAACCCTAAATCTTAGCCATAACCATAAAACCTAATCCCCAACCCTAATTCTAAACTGCTATCCCTAACCTTAACACTACCAACAACCCTAACACTAACCCTAACCCTAACCCTCACCCCTAATCCTACCCTATGCCTAAAAGTAACCCTAACTCCTAACCCTTATCCCTAACCAAAAGCCCTGTCCCTAACCATAAGACTTAAGTCTCACCCTTATACCCTAACCCTAATACAAATCCTTAAGCCTAACCCCCAATCCTAACAATTAACCTTAACCCTAACTGTTAACGCTCACCCTAACCCTTAAATCAGACCAAAACCCTAACACTTAACCCTAACCCTAATCCCTAATGCTAACCCTAAGCCTTAACCCTTTACCCTAATCCTATTCCTTAAGCCTAACCCTAACCCTAATTCCTAACCCTAACCATAATCCCTAACCCTAACCCTAACACTAAACCTAACTCTGAATCTAACCCTAGCCCCTAAACCAACACTAACCCCTAACCCCTAACCCTAACACTAACACTAACTCCTAATTTCTAACCCCTGAACCACACTCGAACCCTAACCCCTAACCCCAAACAATTAACCATAACCATAACCCTAATTCTCACACTTCCTCCATTTTCAGAGTTCACCAAGCCTACAATAGAGCCATGCCATGAGTGAGAAGAGGCTCCGCCTGAGTCCTGCATGTAGGTCTGGGCCCAAGGCCCAGGTACGATGGTGTGGTGTCAAGGGGACCAATTCTGCACCCTTCTCACCATAGATTAAACAGGTCCTGTGCCCTTAAACTAACCGCTAAATCTAAGCCCTAACACTAAACCTAAACGCTAACCCTAAACCTAAGCCCTTATCCTAATGCCCAACACTAACACCAAACACTCACCCTAAACCTAACCCGTAACCCTAACCCCTAAACGTAACCCTAACCATGCACCCTATATCTAACCCTAACCCCTAACCCTAACCATAACACTTAACTCTAACCCTAAACTAACATAAACCCTTAACACTAAACCTAATCCCTAACCCTCATGCTTAACCCTAACCGTTAATCCTCACACTTACCTTTAAACCTAACCCTAATTGTAATCTTTAACTCTAAACTTAACACTTAAACCTTAACCTGTACCAAAACCTATCCCCTAAACTGAACCCTAACACTAAACCTTAACGCTAAACCTAACTGTAACTGTTAAACCTAACACTGACCTTTAACTCTGACCCTAAACCTAACCCCTAACCCTAAGGCATCACCTTAACACTAAACTTCATCCCTAATTCTAACCATAATCCTAACCCTAAATCTAATTCTCAGACTTTTTCTTTCTCAGAGTTTAGAAAGCCTATAATCCTCCCACGCCATGTGTGAAAGGAGGCCCTGCCACTGTGTCCAGGGGCCAATACCCAGCATACGATAGAGTGATTTCCCGGCGAATATGCTAGCCCCCTAACCTCTCCGCCTAGTGCAGACAAGGCACGTGCCCTAAGCATAAACACAACCCCTAACCAATAACCCTAACCATAACTGTTAACTCTCACCCTAACATTTAACCCTGACACTAACCCTAACCCGTAAACCTATCCCTAAACCTTTACCCAAAGCCTAAGCCTTAACTCTAACACTATCATTTAACCCTAGCCCTAACCCCTAAATGTTACACTAACCATGAACCCTAAGCCTAACCGTAACCCCTAACACTAACCATAACACTTAACTGTAACCCTAAACCTAACAAGACCCCTTAACCCTAACACTAACCCCTAACCCTAGCCCTTAAACTTAACCCTAAACTTTTACCCTCACACTAACCTTTAACACTAACCATAATGCTAATCTTTAACCCTAAAACTAACACTTAACTCTTACCTTGTACGAAACCCTAACCCCTGACCTTAACCCTGACAATAAACCTTAACCCTAAACCTAACTTTAACCGTTAAAACTAACACTAACCTTAACCCTAACTCTAACCCTAACCCTTAACCCTAAGCCCTCACCCTAACACTAATCGTCATCCCTAATCCTAACCATAATCCTATCCCTAAATCTTAATCTCAGACGTCTTCCTCTCTCAGAGTTTAAAAAGCCCTCACCCTAAAATTTAACCCTAAACCTAACTGTAACTGTTTAAACTAACACTAATCTTTAACCATAACCCTAACCCTTAACCTGAACCCTAAGCCAAACTCTTAACCCTAATCCTATCCCTTAACCCTAACTCTAATCCCTAACTCGAACGCTAACACTAACCCCAACCCTAAACCTAACCCTAGCCCCTAACCCAACCCTCACCCCAACCCCTAACCCTAACACTAACCCTAACCCCTAATGCCTAACCCCTAACCCTCATTTGAACACTCTCTCCTAAACCCAAATCCCTAACCCTAACCATAACCCTAATTCTCACACTTCTTCCATTCTAAGAGTTAACCAAGCCTACAATACAACCATGCCATGCATGAGAACAGGCTGCCCCTGATTCCTGCATGTAGGTCTGAGCCCAAGGCCCAGGGTACAATGCTGTGGTGTCTCAGCGACCGATTCCACACCCTTCTCACCATAGATTAAACAGGTCCTCTGACCTTAAACTAATCGCTAAATCTAAGTCCTAACACTAACCCCTACCCTAAACAGAAACCCTGACCCAAACTCCCTTCACTAACACTATACCCTTACACCAAACCTAACCCCTAAACCTAACCCCTAAACATAACCTTAACCATGAACCCTAAACCTGAACCTAAACCCTAACACTTAAGTGTAACCCTAAACCTAACACGAACCCCTAATCCTAACCCTAAACCCTAACCCTAACCCTTCACCTTAACCCTAACCGTTAACCCTCAGCTAACCCTTAAACCTAACACTAATCCTAATCTTTACCCCTAAGCCGAACACTTAAACCTAACCCTGTACCAAACCCTAATCCCTAACACTAAGCCCTCTCCCTAACACTAAACTTCATCCCTAACCCTAACCGTAATCCTAACCCTAAATCTAATTCTCAGACTTCTTGCTTTCTCAGAGTTTAGAAAGCCTACAATCCTCCCATGCCATGCATGAAAGGAGGCTCTGCCACTGTGCCCTGCATGAAACCCAGAGGCCCATACCCAGCATACGATAGAGTGGGTTCCTGGTGACAATCCCAGCCTCCGAGCCCCCCCACCTAGTGAAGACAGGGCCTGTGCCCTAAGCATAAACACTGCCCCTAACCCATAACCATAACCCTGATCATAACATCTGACCCTGATCCTATTGCTCACCTTAACATGTAAAACTCACCATAACCCTAATCCTAACCCCTTATCCTAACGTTAATGAATAATACTTACCCTGAGGACAACACCTATCCCATAATTCTAACCCTAACTCTTATTCATAACTGTAAAACCTAATACCTAATTGTAAGCTGCTAACCCTAAATTTAACCCTATCAACAGCCCTAACACTAACCCTAACCCTAACCCTTGATCCTTAAGCCTAAACCCTAACCCTAACCCTAACCCTAAGTATAAACTCTACCCCTCACCCATAACCCTAACCCTGAACATAAAACCTAACCCTGATCCTATTGCTCACCTTAACACGTAAAGCTCACCGTAACACTAACTTTAACCGCTTACCCTAACTTTAAGCATAAAACTGACCCTGAGACCAACCCCTATGCCATAATTCTAACCCTAACTCCTTACCATAACCATAACACCTAATCCCTAACCCTAATTCTAAACTGCTAAACCTAACCTTAAGCCTACAAAAAACCTTAACGGTAACACTAACCCTAACACCTAATCCTAACCCTGTGCCTGAAAATAAACCTAACCCTTAACCTTTAACCCTAATGCTAACCCATAACCCTAACCATAACACTTTACTCTAACCCTAAATCTAACACGAACGCTTAACACTAGCCCTAAACCCTAACCCTAACCCTTAAACACAAACTTAACCATTAACACTCACACTAACCGTCAACCCTAATCCGAATTCTAATCTTTAACCCTAAACCTAACACTTAACCCTAACCCTGTACCAAACCCTAACCCCTAACCATAGCCCTCACCCTAAAACGTAACCCTAAACCTAACTGTAACCGTTAAACCTAACTCTAACATTTAACCTTAACTCTACCCATAATCCCTAGCCCTAATCCCTCACCCTAGCACTAACCTCATTCCTAACCCTAACTATAATCCTAACCCTAAATCTAATTATCAGACTTCTTGCTTTCTCAGCGTTAGAAAGCCTACAATCCTCCCATGCCATGAATAAAAGGAGGCTCTACCACTGTGTCCTGCCGGAAACCTCAGTGCCCATACTCAGCATACATTAGAGTGGGTTCCCGGCGACAATCGCAACCCCAAACCCCTCCCCCCCTGCCTAGTGCAGACAGGGCCCGAGTCGTAAGCATAAACCCTACCCCTCACCCCTAACCATAACCCTGAACATAACACCTGACCCTGATCCCATTGCTCACCTTAAAATGTAAATCTCACCATAACCCTAAATTTAACCCCTTATCATAACGTTAATGCATAACACTTACCCTGAGAACAACTCCTATCTCTGAATTCTAACCCTAACTCCAAGCCATAACCATAACACCTAATCCCTAATGGGAATTCTAAACTGCTAACCCTAACCTTAAACCTACCATCAAACCAAACATTACCCTAGCCCCTAACTTTAAAACTATGCCTAAAAATAACCCTAACACTTAACCCTTAATCCTAACCCCTAACTCTAACCCTAACCCTATCCCTAAGACGCTAACCATAACCCTAACTGTTAACCCTCACCCTAACACGTAACCCTGAACTTAACCCTAAACCTTAACACTAACCCTTAACCCTAACCCTAAGCCAAACCCTTAACCATAATCCTATCCTTTAACCCTAAACGCTAACCCTAATATTAACCCCAACCCTAAACCTAACCCTAGCACCCTAACCCAAACCCAACAACTAACCCCTATCCCTAACACTAACCCTAACTCCTAATCCCTAGGACCTAACCCTGACTCGAACCATAATCCCAAACTCCAAACCCCTAACCCAAACCCTAACCCTGATTCTCACACTACTTCCATTCTCAGAGTGAAGCAAGCCTACAATACAGCTATACTATGCGTGAGATGAGGCTCCACCTGAGTCCTGCATGTAGGTCCTTTCCCAAGGATCAGGGAACGATTTTGTGCTTTCGTGGAGACTCCGACAGCACCCTTCTCACCGTAGATAAAACAGGTCCTGTGCCCTTAAACTAAAAGCTAAATCTCAGCCCTAACACTAACACTAACCCCTAACGGTAAACATAAGCTCCGACCGTAACGCTGAACACGAACTCTAAAACCTTACCCTAAACCTAAGCCCTAACCCTAACACTAACCCCTAAACATAACACTAACCATGAACCCTAAACCTAATCCTAACCATAACACTTAACGCTAACCCTAAAGCCTACACGAAGACTTATTCCTAACACTAACAAAAACCCTAGCCCTTACTCTTGATCCTTATCATTAACCCTCACACTAGCCCTTAACCCTAACCCTAATCCTAATCTTTAACCCTAAAGCTAAAACTTAAGCCTAACACTGTACCAAACGCTAAACCTTAACCTTAACCCTAACCCTAAAACATAACCATAAACCTGACTGTAACGGTTAAATCTAACACTAACCTTTAACCCTAACCACTGACCTTAAGAACGCACCCTAACACTAACCTTCATCCCTAAACATTACCATAAACCTACCCCTAAATCTAATTCTCAGACTTCTTGCTTTCTCAGAGTTTAGAAAGCCTACAATTCTCCCACGTCATGAGTAAAAGGAGGCTCTGCCACTGTGTCCTGCAAGAAACCCGGGGGCCCATAACTAGTGCATGATAGAGCGGGTTCCCAGTGGCAATCCTAGTCCCTAACCCCCCCTCCTGGTGAAGACAGGGCCCGTGCGCTAAGCAAAAACACTATCCCTAACAGATAACCCTAACTCCAAATATAAAACCTAACCCTGATCCTGTTGCTCACCTTAAAACATAAACCTAACCATAACACTAATTTATCCCCTTATGTTAACGTTAATGCATAGCACCCAAAGAAGAAGCCCTATCCCATAATTCTAAACCTAACCCCTAGCCATAACCATAACACCTCATCCATATTCTAAAGTGCCAACCCTAAACTTCAACCTACCATCAACCCTAACCCTAACCCTAACCCTTAACCCTAAGCCCTCACCCTAACACTAATCTTCATCCCTAAACCGTGCCGTAATCCTAACCCGAAATCTAATTCTCAGACTTCTTGTTTTCTCAGAGTTTTGAAAGCCTACAATCCTACTAAGCCATGCATGAAAGCCCGCTCTGCGACAGTGTCCTGCAGGAAACCAGAGGCCCATACACTGCATACGATAGAGTAGGTTACCAGCGACCATCACAGACCCCTATCTTTGCCTCCTAGTGCATACAGGGCCCGTGCCCAGAGCATAAACCCTACCCCTCACCCATAAGACTAACCCAGAACATAACACCTAACCCTGATCATACTGCTCACCTTAAGAGGTAAAGCTCACCATAACCCTAACTTTAACACCTTATCTTAACGTTAATGCATGACACCCTGAGAAAAAGCACTATACTGTAATTCTAACGCTAACTCCTAGCCATAACCATAACACCTGATCCCGAATTCTGAAACGCCAACCCTAACCTTAACCCTACCAACAACACTAACACTAACCCTAACACCTTACCCTAACCCTACGCATAAAAATAACCCTAACCGTTGATCCTTAGTCATAACCCCTAACCTTAACCCTAACACTTAACCCTAATCCCAAGCCTAACCATTAAACATAACCCTAACACTTAACCTTAAACCTAACCTTTACCTTAATGCCTAGAGATCTAACCCTAACACTGACTTACAGTTAACACTAACCCTAACCCCCTAATGTTAACCTTAAACCTGAACCATAAACCTAACCCTTAAACCTAATCCTATCCCTAACCCCCTAACCCTATCCCTAACTGTTAACCCTCACCCTAACCCTTAACCCTGACCCTAACCCTAAACCTGAACCCTTACCCTAAGCCTAACCCTTAACCCTAACCCTATCCCTTAACCCTAACGCCTAACCCTAACGCTAACTCCAAACCTAAACCTTACCCTGGCCCCCTAAACCAGAGTTAACACCTAACCCGTAACACTAACTCTAACCCTAACCACTAATCCCTAGCACCTAACCCTGACTCCAAGCCTAACCCCTAACTCGAAACCCCTAACCCCAACCCTAACCCTAATTCTCACACTACTTCCATTCCCGAGTGAAGCAAGCCTACAATACAGCCATGCCATGTGTGAGATGAGGCTCCGCCTGAGTCCTGCATGTAGATCTTGTCCCAGGGCCCAGGGAATGATGTTGTGCTTTCGTGATGACTCCGACCGCACCCCTCTCACCGTAGATTAACCAGGTCCTGTGCCCTTAAACTGACCGATAAATCTAAGCCCTACCACCAACGCTAACCCCTGACCCTGAACCTAAGCCCCGAGCCTAAAGCCCAACACTAACTCTAAACCCTTACCCTAAACCTAATCCTTAACCCTAATGCTAACCCCTAAACGTAACCCTAACCGTGACCAGTAAACCTAACCCTAACCTCTAACACAAACCCTAACACATAACTCGAACCCTAAAGCTAACCCTAACCCTTAACCCTAAACCTAAACCCTAACCCTAACTCTTAACCTTAACCCTAACCGTTAACTCTCACGCTAACCTTTAATCCTAACCCTAATCCTAATCTTCAACCGCAAACCTAACACTTAACCCTAACCCTGTACCTAACCCTAACCCTATACCAAACCCTAACCCCTCATCTTAACCCTAACCGTAAACCTCAACCCTAAACCGAACTGTAACCGTTAAACCTAAGAGTAACCTTTAACCCTAACCCTAATCCCTAACCCTAAGCCCTCACCCTAACACTAAACTTCATCCTTAACCCTAACCAGAATCCTAACCCTAAATCTAATTCTCAGACTTCTTGCTTTCTTAGAGTTTAGAAAGCCTGCAATCCTCCCATGCCATGCGTGAAAGGAGGCTCTACCACTGTGTCCTGCATCAAACCTACGGGCCCATACCCAGAGTACGATACAGTGGGATCCTGGTGACAATCCCAGTCCCCTAACCTCCCCCCACCCCCGCCAAAGGCAGACAGGGCCCGTGCGCTAAGCATAAACAATACCTGTAACAGATATCCCTCACCGTGAACATAACACCTAACCCTGTTCCTATTTCTCCCCTTAACACGTAAACCTCACCGTGAGCCTAACTTTAACCTCTTATCCTAACGTTACTGCATAACCCATTTCCTGAGAACAACCCCTATCCCATAATTCTAACCCTATCTCCTAGTCGTCACTGTAACACCTAATCCCTAACCCTAATTCTAAACCGCTAACTCTAACCGTAACCCTGCCTACAACCCTAACACTGACAGTAACCCTTACTTCTAACCCCAACGCTATGCCTAACAGAAACCCTTAACCCTTCACCCTAACCCCTGAGCATTACCCTAACCTTTAACCGTAATCCTAATCCTAACCATTAAACCTAACCCTAGCTCTTAAAGCTAACCCTAAACCTTACCCTCACGACTAGACCTAACCCTGACACTAATCTAACACCTAACCCTAACCATAACCCCTACAGCTAACCTTAACCCTGAACCCTAAACCTAACCCTAACACTGAACCCTCACTATATCCCCAACCTCTAAGCCTAATCCTAACCGTTAACCCTCACCCTAACACTTAAACTGGACCATAACACTAAAAATTAACCCTAACACTAAACTTTAACCCTAAACCTGAGCCCAACCCTTAACCCTAATCCTATCCTTTTACCCTAAACCTAACTCCTAAACCTAACCCTAAGACTAACCCCAATCCTAATTCTAACCATACCCCTTCATAAAACACTAACTCCTAACCCTAACACTTACCAAAAACCCTAATCGCTAATCCCTAACACTAACGCTTAACCTTTACCGTAACCGTTAACCCTCACCCTAACCCTTAACGCTGACCCTAACCTTAACCTTTAATCTAAGCCTGACCTTAACCCTAACAGTAAGGAAAACCCTCACGCCAACCTTATCCCTTATCCCTAACCCTAACACTACAGCTAAAAATAACACTAACCTTTGATCCTTAAACCCAACCCCTAACACTTACTTTAACCCCAAACCCTAACCCTAATCCTAAGCATTAAACCTAACCCTATCTCTTAACCCTTACTCTAACGCCTAGATCTAACCCTAAAATCTAACCTACCACCTAATCCTAACCTTAAGCCCTAATGCTAACTCTAACCCTGAACCCTAAACCTACCCGTAAACCCTTAACACTAACCCTATCCATAAACCTTAACCCTGACCCTAACCATTACCCGCACCCAAGCATTTAACCCTGACCCTAACCCTAATCCTTAACGATAAACTTAACACTAAACCCCAACCCTAAGCCCAACACTTAACCCTAATCCTAACCCTTGACCCCTAACCCTAAACCTAAGCCTAACCCCAACCTGAACCCTTAATCTTGACCCTTACCCTTAACCCTCACACTAACCCTACTCCTAATCTTTAACCATGAAGCTAACACTGAAGCCTACCCCTGTGCCAAACGCTAAACCCAAACCTTAACCCGAACCCTGAGACTTAACCGTAAACCTAACTGTAACTGTTAAACCTAACACTAACCTTTAACCCCAACCCCTAACCCAAGACCCCACCCTGACACTAATCTTCATCCCTAAACATTACCAGAATCCTACCCCTAAATCTAATTCTCAGAGTTCTTGCTTTCTCAGAGTTTAGAAAGCCTACAATCCTCCCATGCCATGAGTAAAAGGGGGCTCTGCCACTGTGTCCTGCATGAAACCCAGGAGCCCATACCCAGCGTACGATAGAGTGTGTTCCCGGGGACAATCCCATCCCCCTAACCCCCGCCCCCCGCCCAGTGCAGACAGGGCCCGTACGCTAAGTATAAACACTACCCCTAACAGATAACCCTCACCCTGAACATAACACCTAACCCTGATCCTATTGCTCACCTTAAAACATAAACCTCCCCGTAACCCTAACTTAGCCCCTTAACTTCACGTGAATGCATAACACCTTGAGAAGAAGCCCTATCCCGTAATTCTAATCCTAAACCATAGTGATAACCGTAACACCTCATCCCTAATTCTAAAACGTCAAACCTAACCTTCACCCTACCAGCAACCCTAACCCTAACCCTAACCCCTAACCCTAAGCCCTCACCCTAACCACTATTCTTCATCCCTAAATCGTGCCGTAATCCTAACCCGAAATCTAATTCTCAGACTTCTTGCTTTCTCAGAGTTTTGAAAGCCTACAATCCTACTAAGCCATGCATGAAAGCCGGCTCTGCCACAGTGTCCTGCATGAAACCCAGAGGCCCATACACTGCGTGCGATAGAGTGGGTTCCCAGCGACCATCACAGACTCCTAACTTCGCCTCCTAGTGCATACAGGGCCCGTGCCCTAAGGATAAACCCTACCCCTCACCCATAACCCTAACCCAGAACATAACACCTAACCCTGATCCTACTGCTCACCTTAACAGGTAAAGCTCACCGTAACCCTAACTTTAACCCCTTATCTTAACGTTAATGCATGACACCCTGAGAACAAGACCTGTACCGTAAATCTAACGCTAACTCCTAGCCATAACCATAACACCTAATCCCTAATTCTGAAACGCCAACCCTAACCTTAACCCTACCAACAACACTAACACTAACCCTAACCCCTTACGCTAACCCTACGCCTAAAAATAACCCTAACCTTTGATCCTGAGTCATTACCCATAATCTTAACCCTAACCCTCAACCCTAATCCCAATCCTTAACCATTAAACTTAACCCTAACTCTTAACCCTAACCCTGACCTTTACCCTAATGCCTAGAGATCTAACTGCAACACTGACCTACAGTTACACTAACCCTACCCTCTAATGCTAACCTTAAACCTGAACCATAAACCTAACCCTTAACCCTAACCCTATCCCTAACCCCCTTACCCTACTCTAACTCTTAACCCTCACCCTAACCCTCAACCTTGACCCTAACCTTAAACCTTAATCCTAACCATGCGTTTTATGAGCCTCTGCCTTTGTCCTGCGTGACAGTTGAAGCCCAACACCCAGGGTAAGATGAAGTGGGGACGCAGCCTTGCTCCACACCCACAGTGCCCCGTACATTAGACGGGGCCCGTGCCCTAACACACACCGTTAAACGTAAGCCCTAACCCTATCACTAAACCAAACCCTTCGTAAGCCCTGAATCTAACTCCTAACAGTAACCCTAATCCCTGACCCTTACTCTTGCCTCTCACCCTAAACCTAAACCCAACCACTAAACATAATCCTAATCTCTAACCCTAACAGTAATCCTAACCCTAATTCTAAGCTAAAACTCTAACCCCTAAATCTAATCCTAATCGCTAACACCTAACCTTACCCTAAACCGAATTCCAATTCTCAGACTTTTTCAATTCAAAAACTTAAAAAAGCCTAGAATCCACCAATGCCGTGTCTGAGATGAGCGTCCGCCCCTATGTCCTGCATGACAGGCAGGCGCCAATGCCCAGGGTACTATGGAGTGGAGTCCTGGGGTCTGTAGGCTTGCTAAACTCCAGTTTGGAAGAATTGCTATAGTCATATATAGGGATGCTTACATTTACTTATAGAAAGCAACTATTGATGTGTGATTTGTAGGCTTGCCTTACTCTAGTTTGGATGAAGAAGCTGAATCATATATAGGAATATTAGCCTTGAGTTAGAGGAAGCATCTATGGGGGGTGCTTTTTTGGCTTGTTAAACTCTGGTTTGGAAGAAGTTCGAGAGTCTTATATAGGAACGATATCATTCATTCAGAGAAAGCAATTATAGGGAGTTGGTTTGTA
Source organism: Eulemur rufifrons (assembly GCF_041146395.1). Lineage (NCBI taxonomy): Eukaryota > Metazoa > Chordata > Mammalia > Primates > Lemuridae > Eulemur > Eulemur rufifrons. The sequence continues at coordinate 2,058,466 of NW_027182824.1, read as the reverse complement.
GGCTTGCTAAGCTCTAGTTTGGAGGAAGGCGAGAGTCATATATAGGAACGCTTACGTTCACATAAAGCGTCTACGGGGGGACGGATTCTAGGCTTCCTAAACTCTAGCTTGGAAAAAGAGGACAGTTATGTATAGGAACTCTCGGCGGGGGATTTGTAGCATTGCTAAAATCTTAGATTGGAAAAGTTGCGAGAGTCATACATAGGAATGTTAACATTCACTCAATGAAAGCAACTATAAGGGGTGCTTTCCAGGCTGGCTACACTCTAATTTGGAAAAAGTGCGACAGTCATATATAGGAAGGCTTATATTCACTCAGACAAAGCAATTATGTGTAGGTGTATAGTAGGCATGCTAACTCTAGTTTGGAAAATTTTGAGAGCCATGTATAGGAAAACTTACAGTAACTTAGAGAAAGCAACGAACAGGGGTGGAGTGTAGGCTTTCTAAACTCTAGTTTGGAGGAAGTGCCATAGTCATATATAGGAACGCTTAAATTCGTTCAGAGAAAACAGCTGTCGGGGATTGGTTTGTAGACTTATTCAACTCTAGTTTGGAAGAAGTGCGAGAGACATATATAGGAATGTTTACATTGACTCAAAGAAAGCAACTATGGGGGAGTGTTATTTTGGCATGCCAGATGTTAGTTAAGAAGAGGTACAAGACTCATATATAGGAACGCTTACATTCACACAGCGAGAGCAACTACGGAGTAGTGTCAGGTAGACATATTAAAGTCTAGCTTGGGAGAAGTTCCAGAGTCCTATATAGGAAAGGTAACAGCCACTTTGAAAAAGCAAGTTTTGGCGGGTGGTTTGTAGGCCTGCAAAACCCTGTTTTGGTTGAAGTGTGAGAGTCATATATGAGAACGCTTACATTCACTCAGAGAAAGCAATGATGGGGTTGTTTGTAGGCTTACTAAACTGCAGTTTGGAAGAAGCACGAGAATCACATATAGGAGCACATACATTTTGACGCACTGAAAGTAACTATGGGGTGGTGTTTTATAGGCATGCTAAACTCTAGTTTGGACGAAGTTTGAGAATCACATATAAGAAAGCTTAGAGTCACTTAGAGAAAGCAAATCTCTGGGTGTGGAATGTAGGCCTGCTAAACTCTATTTTGGTTTAAGAGTGAGAGTCATATATGGGAAGGCTTACATTCCCTCAGAGAAAGCAACGACGGCGTGGTGGTTTGTAGGCATACTAAACTCTAGTTTGGAAGAAGTAGGAGAATGATATATGGAAACGCTTACATTCGCGTAGAGAAAGCAATTATGGGGTGGCGTTTTTGTAGCCATGCTAATCTCTACTTTGGAAGAAGTTAAGGAGTAATATATAGGAAAGGGTACAGTCATAGAAACCAACTCTCGGGGGATGTTTTGTACACCTGCAAAACTCCAGTTTGGAAGTGGGAGAGAGTCATATTGGGGACCGCGTGCATTCACTCAGAGAAATCAACGATGGCATTGTGATTTGTAGGCATAGTCAACTCTAGTTTGGAAGAAGTACGAGAATCGTATATAGGAACGCTTACCTTCACGCAGAGAAAGCAACTATGGAGTGATGTTTGTATGCCTACTAAAATATAGTTTGGAGGAAGTTCGAGAGCCATATCTGGGAAGCTTACAGTCACTTAGAGAAAGCAACCCTCGGGGGTGTTTCGTAGGCCTGCTAAACTCTATTTTCAATGAAGTGTTAGAATAATATATGGGAACTCAGTGAAAGCAACGTTGTGGTTGTGGTTCCTAGAAGAAGCAAGAGAATCACATGTAGAACCGCTTACATTCCGTCACCGAATGCAACTATGGGGTGGTGTTTTGTAGGCTTGCAAAACTCTAGTTTGGACGAAGTTTGAGAGTCATATATAGGAAAGTTTACAGTCACGTAGAGAAAGCAACTCTCTGGGTGTGGAATGTAGAGTTATTTTGGTTGAAATAGAGTTATTTTGGTTGAAGTGTGAGAGTCATATATGGGAACGCTTACATTCACTCAGAGAAAACAACGTTTGGGTGGTGGTTTGTAGGGCATACTAAACTGTAGTTTGGAAGAAGTACGAGAGTCCTATATAGGAACACTTACATTCACACAGAGAAAGCACTTATGGCATCAGGTTTTGTAGGCATGCTAAACTGCAGTTTGGAAGAAGTTGGAGAACCTTATACAGGAAAGATTACCATCACCTAGGGAAAGCAACTCTCGGGAGATTTTTTTGTACACATGCTAAACTCTAATTTGGATGAAGTGTGAGAGTCAAACATGGGACCGCTTACATTCCCTCAGAGAAACAACACTGGGGTGGTTTTTGTAGGCATACTAAATAGTTTGGAAGAAGTACGAGAATGATATTTGGGAAGGCTTACATTCACACAGAGAAAGCAACTACGGGGTGGTGTTTTGTAAGCATGCTATAGTTTGGAAGAAGTTCCAAACCTGAACAGTCATTTAGAGAAAGCAACTCTTGGTGGGTGATTTTTAGGTCTGCTAAATTGTATTTTGAAAGAAGTACCAGAGTCATATATACTAATGCTTACATTCATGCAAAGAAAAAACCATGGGGTGATGTTTTGTGGGCATGTTAACCTGTAGTTTGGAAGAAGTTGGAGAGTCTTATTTAGGAAAGCTTACAGTCACCTAGAGAAAGCAACTCTCGGGAGAGCCTTTCTTGGCCTGCTAAACTCTACTTTGCATCAATTGTGAGAGTCAAACATGGGAATGCTTTCATTCATTCAGAGAACGCAACGTTTGGGTGGTGGTTTGTAGGCATTCTAAACTGTATTTTGGAGGAAGTACGAGAGTCATGTATATGAACGCTTACATTCATGCAGAGAAAGCAACTGTGGGGTGGTTTCTAGGCATGCTAAACTCTAGTTTGGACGAAGTTTGAGAATCACATATAAGAAAGCTTAGAGTCGCTTAAAGCAAATCTCTGGGTGTGGAATGTAGGTTTGCCAAACTCTATTTTGGTTTCAGAGTGAGAGTCATATATGGGAAGGCTTACATTCACTCAGAGAAAGCAACGATGGTGTGGTCGTTTGTAGGCGTACTGAACTCTAGTTTGGAAGAAGTAGGAGAATGATATATGGGAACGCTTACATTCATGCAGAGAAAGCAATTATGGGGTGGCTTTTTTGTAGTCATGCAAATCTCTATTTTGCAAGAAGTTAAAGAGTAATATATAGGAAAGCGTACCGTCATTTATAGAAACCAACTTTCGGGGGATGATTTGTAGGCCTGCAAAACTCTACTTTGGAAGAAGGGGGAGAGTCATATGGGGGACTGGGTATATTCACTCGGAGAAATCAACGATGGGGTTGTGGTTTGTAGGCATACTAAACTCTAGTTTGGAAGAAGTACGAGAATCATTTATAGGAACGCTTACATTCATGCAGAGAAAGCAACTATGGAGTGATGTTTGTATGCCTACTAAACGATAGATTGGAGGATGTTCGAGAGTCATATCTGGAAAGCTTACAGTCATTTAGAGAAAGCAACTCTCTGGGGGTGGTTCGCAGGCCTGCTAAACTCTATTTTCAATGAAGTGTTCGAATCATATACAGGAACGCTTACATTCACTCAGAGAAAGCAACGTTGGGGTGGCCGTTTTTGAGCATACTAAACTCTACTTTGGAAGAGGTATGAGAGACATACATAGGAACGCTTACATTAACACAGAGAAAGCAAATATGGGGTGCTGTAGTGCAGGCATGCTAAACTATAGATTGGAAGAAGTTCGAAAGCTGACAGTCACTTAGAGAAAGCAACTCTTGGCGGGTGATTTTTAGGTCTGCTAAATTGTATTTTGAAAGACGTACAAGAGTCATATATACAAACGCTTACATTTATGCAGAGAAAGAAACTATGGGGTGATGTGTTGTTGGCATGCTAAACTGCAGTTTGAAAGGACTTCCAGAGTGTTATATAGGATAGCTACAGTCACCTAGAGAAAACAACACTCGGGACAGCTTTGCAAGCCTCTAAACACTAATTAGCAGCAATTGTGAGAGTCAAATATGGGAAAGCTTACATTCACGGAGAGAACACAACGTTTGGGTGGTGGTTTGTAGGCATAATAAATGTAGGTCGGAAGAAGTAGGAGAGTCATATATATGAACAGTTACATTCACGCAGAGAAAGAAACTGTTGGGTGGTGTATGTACGCATGTTAATCTATACTTTGGAGGAAGTTTGAGAGTCATATCTGGGGAAAATTACAGTCACATAGCTAAATCAACCATCGGGGATTGGTTTGTAGGTCTGCTAAATTCTATTTTGGAAAAAGTGATTCATATAAGGGAATGCTTATGTTCACTCAGAGAAAGCAACGATGCGGTGGTGTATTGTTGGCATGCTAAACTTTAGTTTGGAAGAAGTTCGAGAGTTTTACATAGGAAAGCTTACATTCACCTAGAGAAAGCAACTCTCAGGATGTGGTTTATAGGCCTGGTGAACTCTAATTTGGATCAAGTGTGAGAGTCATACATATGAGTTCCAAAATACAGTTTAGTATGCCTACAAACCACCAGCCTAACATTGCTTTCTCTGAGTGGATATAGGCCTTCCCTTATATGAATCTCGGACTGCTTTCAAAATGCAATTTGCCGGACCTACAAAACACCGCCCGAGAGTTGCTTTCTCTCACTATAAGCTTTCCTATATATGACTTTGGGACATAGTTTAGCATGCCAACAAAAGGCCACCCCATAGTTTGCGTGAATGTAAGCATTCCTATGCATCATGCTCGTACTTCTTCCAAAGTATAGTACACCTACCAACCACCTCCCCAACGTTGCTTTTTCTGAGTGAATGTAAGCATTCTTTTATTCTCGTACTTCCTCCAAACTCCAGTTTAGTGTGACTAAAAATCACCACCGCAACCTTGCTTTCTCTGAGTGAATGTTAGCGTTCCCATTTATGATTCACACTTCATCCAAAATAGAATTTAGCAGAACTACAAACCGGCCCCCAAGGGTTGCTTTCTCTGTGAGACTGTAAGCTTTCCTATTACTCTTAACTTCTTCGCAACTAGAGATTTGCATGCCTACAAAACACCACCCCATAGTTGCCCTCTCTGCGTGAATGTAAGCACTCATATATATGACTCTGCTACTTCTTCCAAAATACAGTTTAGTATGCTTACAAACAACCAACCAAACGTTGCGTTCTCTGAGAGAATGTTAGCGTTCCCAAGTATGACTGTTCCAAATGATGCAAAGTAGAGTTTAGCAGGCTTACAAACTATCTCTCGAAAGTTGCTTCCTCTGGGGGACTGTAAGCTTTCCTATAAAAGACTGTCAAACTTCTTCGAAACTACATTTCAGCACGCCAACAAAACATCACCACATAGTTTCTTTCTCAGCATAAATATAAGCGATTTTATATATGACTCTTGTACTTCTATCAAAATACAATTTAGCAGACCTCAAAATCAACCGCCGAGAGTTGCTTTCTCTAAGTCACTGTCAGCTTTCAAACTTCTTCCAAATTATATTTTATCATGCCTACAAAACACCACCCCATAGTTGCTTTCTCTGCGTCCATATAATCGTTCATATATATGACTCTCGTACTTCTTCGAAACTGGAGTTAGTATACCTACAAACCGGCACCCAAATTTACCTTTCTCTGAGTGAATGAAGCGTATCCATGTATGCCTCTTTCACTTCATCCAAATTAGAGTTTAGCGGCCCACAAACCACCTCCTGTGAGTTTCTTTCTCTAGGTGATTGTAAACTTTCCTATATAAGACTCTCGAACTTCTTCCAAACTACAGTTTAGCATGCCAACAATACAGCGCCCCATCGTTGATTTCTCTGAGTGAACATAAGCGTTCCCATATATGACTCTCACTCTTCTTCCAAAATAGAATTTAGCAGACCTACACGACACCCGATGGTTCCAATTCTCTAGGTGACTTTAATTTTTCCCACATATGACTCTCGAACTTCCTCCAAACTAGATTATGATGATTACATAGGCCACCCCACAGTTGCTATCTCTGCGTGAATGTAACCGTTCATATATGACTCTCCTACTTCTTTTGAACTACAGCATTTATTCCTACAAACCATCACGACAACGTTCTTTCTGTGAGTGAATGCAAGCGTTCTCACACTTCATCCAAATTACAGTTTAGCAGACCTACCAACAAACTACAGAGATTTGTTTTTCTCTGTGTCACTGTAATCTTTCCTATGTAAGGCTCTCGAACTTCTTCCAAACCACAGTTTAGCATGCCAACAAAATACGATCACAGAGTTGCTTTCTCTGCGTGAATGTAAGCATTCGTATATATGACTCTCCTACTTCCTCCAAAATACAGTTTAGAATGCTTACAAACCACCACCCAAACGTTGCGTTCTCTGAGTCAATGTAAGCGTTCCCATGTTTGACTCTCACAATTGATGCAATCTAGAATTTAGCATGCTTAGAAACAATCTCCCGAGAGTTGCTTTCTCTGGGTGACTGTAAACTTTCCTATGTAAGACTCGCGAACTTCTTCCAAACTACAGTTTAGCATGCCAACAAAACACCGCCCCATAGTTGATTTCTCTTCGTGATCATAAGCGTTCCCATATATGACTCTCATTCTTCTTTCAAAATAGAATTTAGCAGATCTACAAAATGGCCCCCGATGGTTGCTTTCTCTAAGTGACTGTAATTTTCCCCAGATATGACTCTCGAAATTCCTCCAAACTACAGATTAGCATGCATACATACGCCACCCAACAGTTGCTTTCTCTGCGTGAATGTAACCGTTCATATATGACTCTCCTACTTCTTCCGAACTACAGTTATTATGCCTACAAACCACCACCCAAACGTTGTGTTCTCTGAGTGAATGTAAGCGTTCCCATGTTTGACTCTCACAATCGCTGCTTGTTAGAGTTTAGCAGGCTTGCAAAGCTCTCCTGAGTGTTGCTTTCTCTAGGTGACTGTAAGCTATCCTACATAACACTCTCGAACTTCTTCCAAACTGCAGTTTAGCATCCCCACAACACATCACCCCATAGTTTCTTTCTACGCATGAATGTAAGCGTTTGTATATAAGACTCTGACACGTCTTTCAAAATACAATTTAGCAGACTTAAAAAATCACCCGCCAAGAGTTGCTTTCTCTAAGTGACTGTCAGCTTTCGAACTTCTTCCAATCTATAGTTTAGCATGCCTGCACTACAGCACCCCGTATTTGCTTTCTCTGTGTTAATGTAAGCGTTCGTATTTATGTCTCTTGTACCTCTTGCAAAGTAGAGTTTAGTATGCTCACAAACGGCCACCCCAACGTTGCTTTCTCTGAGTGAATGTAAGCGTTCCTGTATATGATTTTAACACTTCTTTGAAAATAGAGTTTAGCAGGCCTACGAACCACCCCCCAAGAGTTTCTTTCTCTAAATGACTGTAAGCTTTCCAGATATGACTCTCGAACATCCTCCAAACTATAGTTTAGTAGGCATACACACATCACTCCATAGCTGGTTTGTCTGCGTGAATGTAACCGTTCATATATATGACTTTCCTACTTCTTCCGAACTACAATTAAGGCCACAAACTGCAACCCAAACCTTGCGTTCTGAGTGGATGTAAACCTTCCCATACTTGACTTTAAGAGTTGGTGCAAATTATCAGGCTTAGAAACCATCTCCCAAGAGTTGCTCTCTCTAGGTGACTGTAAGCTTTGCTATATAAGATTCTAAACTTCCTCCAAACTATAGTTTAGTAGGCATACAAACCTCACTCCATAGTTGCTTTCTCTGCATGAATGTAAGCGTTCCTATATATGATTCTCGTACTTTCTCCAAACTAGAGTTTAGTATGCCTACAAAACACAACCCCATCCTCGATTTCTCTGAGTCAATGTACGTGGTCCCCAATATGACTCTCCCACTTCTTCCAAAGTAGAGTTTTGCAGGCCTACCCTTCATCCCCCGAAAGTTGGTTTCTATAAATGAGTGTACGCTTTCCTATATAACTTCTTCCAAACTAGAGATTAGCATCGGTACAAAAAAGCCACCCCATAATTGCTTTCTCTGCATGAATGTAAGCGTTCCCATATATCATTTTCCTACTTCTTCCAAACTAGAGTTTAGTATGCCTACAAACCACCACACCATCGTTGCTTTCTCTGAGTGAATGTAACCCTTTCCATATATGACTCTCAATCTAAACCAAAATAGAGTTTAGCACGCCTACATTCCACACCCAGCGATTTGCTTTCTCTAAGTGACTCTAAGCTTTCTTATATGTGATTCTCAAACTTCGTCCAAACTAGAGTTTAGCACGCCTAGAAAACACCACCCCACAGTTCCTTTCTCTGCATGAATGTAAGCGTTTGAATATATGACTCTGGTACTTCTTTCAAAATACAATTTAGCAGACCTAAAAATCCACCGCCAAGAGTTGCTTTCTCTAAGTGACTGTCTGCTTTCGAACTTCTTCCAAACTATATTTTAGCAGGCCTACAAAACACCACCCCATAGTTGCTTTCTCTGCGTCCATATAAGCGTTCATATATATGACTCTAGTACTTCTTCCAAACTGGAGTTAGTATACCTACAAACCGGCACCCCAATTTACCTTTCTCTGAGTGAATGAAGCGTATCCATGTATGCCTCTTTCACTTCATCCAAATTAGAGTTTAGCGGCTTACAAACCACCTCCTGTGAGTGGCTTTCTCTAGGTGACTGTAAACTTTCCTATATAAGACTCTCGAACTTCTTCCAAACTACAGTTTAGCATGCCAACAATACAGCGCCCCATCGTTGATTTCTCTGAGTGAACATAAGCGTTCCCATATATGACTCTCCCTCTTTTTCCAAAATAGAATTTAGCAGACCTACACACCAGCCCCCGATTGTTCCTTTCTCTAAATGACTCTAATTTTCCCCAGATATGACTCTCGAACTTCCTCCAAACTACAGATTATGATGATTACATACGCCACCCCACAGTTGCTTTCTCTGCGTGAATGTAACCGTTCATATATGACTCTCCTACTTCTTCGAACTACAGTTGTTATTCCTACAAACCACCACGACAAAGTTCTTTCTCTGAGTGAATGCAAGCGTTCTCACACTTCATCCAAATTACAGTTTAGCAGACCTACCAAGAAACTACAGAGAGTTGTTTTCTCTGTGTCACTGTAATCTTTCCTATATAAGGCTCTCGAACTTCTTCCAAACCACAGTTTAGCATGCCAACAAAATACGATCACAGAGTTGCTTTCTCTGCGTGAATGTAAGCATTCGTATATATGACTCTCCTACTTCCTCCAAAATACAGTTTAGAATGCTTACAAACCACCACCCAAACGTTGCGTTCTCTGAGTGAATGTAAGCGTTCCCATGTTTGACTCTCACAATTGATGCAAATTAGAGTTTAGCACGCTTAGAAACAATCTGCCGAGAGTTACTTTCTCTAGGTGACTGTAAGCTTTCTTATATAAGACTCGCGAACTTCTTCCAAACTACACTTTAGCATCCCAACGAAACACTGCCTGATCGTTGATTTCTCTGAGTGAACATAAGCGTTCCCACATATGAATTTCACTCTTCTTCCAAAATAGAATTTAGCAGATCTACAAAACGGCCCCCGATGGTTGCTTTCTCTAAGTGACTGCAATTTTCCCCAGATATGACTCTCGAACTTCCTCCAAAGTATAGATTAACATGCGTACATACACCACCCAACAGTTTCTTTCTCTGCGTGAATGTAACCGTTCATATATATGACTCTCCTACTTCTTCCGAACTACAGTTATTATGCCTACAAACCACCACCCAAACGTTGTGTTCTCTCCGTGAATGTAAGCGTTCCCATGTTTGACTCTCACAATTGCTGCTAATTAGTGTTTAGAGGCTTGTATAGCTGTCCCGAGTGTTGCTTTCTCTAGGTGACCGTAAGCTATCCTATATAACACTCTCGAACTCCTTCCAAACTGCAGTTTAGCATGCCAACAACACATCACCCCATAGTTTCTTTCTCTGCATGAATGTAAGCGTTTGTATATGACTCTGGTACGTCTTTCAAAATACAATTTAGCAGACCTAAAAATCACCCGCCAAGAGTTGCTTTCTCTAAGTGACTGTCAGCTTTCGAACATCTTCCAATCTATAGTTTAGCATGCCTGCATTACAGCACCCCGTATTTGCTTTCTCTGTGTTAATGTAAGCGTTCGTATTTATGTCTCTCATACCTCTTCCAAAGTAGAGTTTAGTATGCTCAAAAACGGCCACCCCAACGTTGCTTTCTCTGAGTGAATGTAAGCGTTCCTGTATATGATTCGAACACTTCATTGAAAATAGAGTTTAGCAGGCCTACGAACCACCCCCAGAGAGTTGCTTTCTCTAAATGAATGTAAGCTTTCCAGATATGACTCTCGAGCATCCTCCAATCTATCGTTTAGTAGGCATACAAACATCACTCCATAGTTGCTTTCTCTGCATGAATGTAAGCGTTCCTATATATGATTCTCGTCCTTCTTCCAAACTAGAGTTTAGTATGCCTACAAACCACAACCCCATCGTTGATTTCTCCGAGTGAATGTACCCAGTCCCCCATATGATTCTCCCCCTTCTTCCAAAGTAGAGTTTTGCAGGCCTACAAACCATCCCCCGAAAGTTGGTTTCTATAAATGACGGTACGCTTTCCTATATATTTCTCTTTAACTTCTTGCAAAATAGAGATTAACATGGCTACAAAAAAGCCACCCCATAATTGCTTTCTCTGCATGAATGTAAGCGTTCCCATATATCATTCTCCTACTTCTTCCAAACTAGAGTTCAGTATGCCTACAAACCACCACACCATCGTTGCTTTCTCTGAGTGAATGTAAGCCTTCCCATATATGACTCTCACTCCGAAACCAAAATAGAGTTTAGCACGCCTACATTCCACACCCAGAGATTTGCTTTAAGCGACTCTAAGCTTTCTTATATGTGATTCTCAAACTTCGTCCAAACTAGAGTTTAGCATGCCTAGAAAACACCACCCCAGATTTGCTTTCTCTGCATGAATGTAAGCGTTTGAATATATGACTCTGGTATTTCTTTCAAAATACAATTCAGCAGACCGAAAAATGAACCGCCGAGAGTTGCTTTCTCTAAGTGACTGTCTGCTTTCGAACTTCTTCCAAACTATATTTTAGCAGGCCTACAAAACACCACCCCATAGTTGCTTTCTCTGCGTCCATATAAGCGTTCATATATATGACTCTAGTACTTCTTCCAAACTGGAGTTAGTATACCTACAAACCGGCACCCCAATTTACCTTTCTCTGAGTGAATGAAGCGTATCCATGTATGCCTCTTTCACTTCATCCAAATTAGAGTTTAGCGGCTTACAAACCACCTCCTGTGAGTTGCTTTCTCTAGGTGACTGTAAACTTTCCTATATAAGACTCTCGAACTTCTTCCAAACTACAGTTTAGCATGCCAACAATACAGCGTCCCATCGTTGATTTCTCTGAGTCAACATAAGCGTTCCCATATATGACTCTCACTCTTCTTCCAAAATAGAATTTAGCAGACCTACACACCAGCCCCCGATTGTTCCTTTCTCTATGTGACTCTAATTTTCCCCAGATATGACTCTCGAACTTCCTCCAAACTACAGATTATGATGATTACATACGCCACCCCACAGTTGCTTTCTCTGCGTGAATGTAACCGTTCATATATGACTCTCCTACTTCTTCGAACTACAGTTGTTATTCCTACAAACCACCACGACAAAGTTCTTTCTCTGAGTGAATGCAAGCGTTCTCACACTTCATCCAAATCACAGTTTAGCAGACCTACCAAGAAACTACAGAGAGTTGTTTTCTCTGTGTCACTGTAATCTTTCCTATATAAGGCTCTCGAACTTCTTCCAAACCACAGTTTAGCATGCCAACAAAATACGACCACAGAGTTGCTTTCTCTGTGTGAATGTAAGCATTCGTATATATGACTCTCCTACTTCCTCCAAAATACAGTTTAGAATGCTTAAAAACCAGCCACCCAAACGTTGCGTTCTCTGAGTGAATGTAAGCGTTCCCATGTTTGACTCTCACAATTGCTGCTAATTAGTGTTTAGAGGCTTGTAAAGCTGTCCCGAGTGTTGCTTTCTCTAGGTGACTGTAAGCTATCCTATATAACACTCTCGAACACCTTCCAAACTGCAGTTTAGCATCCCCACAACACATCACCCCATAGTTTCTTTCTCTGCATAAATGTAAGCGTTTGTATATGACTCTGGTACGTCTTTCAAAATACAATTTAGCAGACCTAAAAATCACCCGCCAAGAGTTGCTTTCTCTAAGTGACTGTCAGCTTTCGAACTTCTTCTAATCTATAGTTTAGCATGCCTGCACTACAGCACCCCGTATTTGCTTTCTCTGTGTTAATGTAAGCGTTAGTATTTGTCTCTCGTACCTCTTCCAAAGTAGAGTTTAGTATGCTCAAAAACGGCCACCCCAACGTTGCTTTCTCTGAGTGAATGTAAGCGTTCCTGTATATGATTCGAACACTTCATTGAAAATAGAGTTTAGCAGGCCTACGAACCACCCCCAGAGAGTTGCTTTCTCTAAATGAATGTAAGCTTTCCAGATATGACTCTCAAGCATCCTCCAATCTATCGTTTAGTAGGCATACAAACATCACTCCATAGTTGCTTTCTCTGCATGAATGTAAGCGTTCCTATATATGATTCTCGTCCTTCTTCCAAACTAGAGTTTAGTATGCCTACAAACCACAACCCCATCGTTGATTTCTCCGAGTGAATGTACCCAGTCCCCCATATGATTCTCCCCCTTCTTCCAAAGTAGAGTTTTGCAGGCCTACAAACCATCCCCCGAAAGTTGGTTTCTATAAATGACGGTACGCTTTCCTATATATTTCTCTTTAACTTCTTGCAAAATAGAGATTAGCATGGCTACAAAAAAGCCACCCCATAATTGCTTTCTCTGCATGAATGTAAGCGTTCCCATATATCATTCTCCTACATCTTCCAAACTAGAGTTCAGTATGCCTACAAACCACCACACCATCGTTGCTTTCTCTGAGCGAATGTAAGCCTTCCCATATATGACTCTCACTCTGAAACCAAAATAGAGTTTAGCACGCCTACATTCCACACCCAGAGATTTGCTTTAAGCGACTAAGCTTTCTTATATGTGATTCTCAAACTTCGTCCAAACTAGAGTTTAGCATGCCTAGAAAACACCACCCCAGATTTGCTTTCTCTGCATGAATGTAAGCGTTTGTATATATGACTCTGGTACTTCTTTCATAATACAATTTAGCACACCGAAAAATCAACCGCCGAGAGTGGCTTTCTCTAAGTGACTGTCTGTTTTCGAACTTCTTCCAAATTATATTTTAGCATGCCTACAAAACACCACCCCATAGTTGCTTTCTCTGCATCAATATAAGCGTTCATATATATGCCTCTCTCACTTCATCTAAATTAGAGTTTAGCAGGCCTACAAACAACACCCCGTGATTTGCTTTCTCTAGGTGATTGTAAACTTTCCTATATAAGAATCTCCAACTTCTTTCAAACTACACCATGCCAACAAAACACCACGCAGTGGTTGCTTTCTAGGAGTGAACATAAGCGTTCCCATATATGACTCACACTCTGTTTCCAAAATAGAATTTAGCAGATCTACAAACCAACCCAGGATGGTTCCTTTCCCTAAGTGACTGTAATTTTCCCCAGATATGACTCTCGCACTTCCTCCAAACTACAGATTAACATGCATACATCGTCACCCCACAGTTGCGTTCTCTGCGTGAATGTAACGGTTCATATATATGACTCTCCTACTTCTTCCCAACTACAGTTATTATGCCTTCAAACCATCACCATGTTTCTTTCTCTGAGTGAATGAATGCAAGTGTTCTCACATTTCATCCAAGTTAGAGTTTAGCAGGCCTACCAATAAACTTCCGAGAGTTGTTTTCTCTGTGTCACTGTAATCTTTCCTATATAAGACTCTCGAACTTCTTCCAAACCACAGTTTAGCATGCCAACAAAATACGACCCCAGAGTTGCTTTCTCTGCCTGAATGTAAGCGTTCATATACATGACTCTCGTACTTCCTCCAAAATACAGTTTAGAATGCCTACAAACCACCACCCAAACGTTGCGTTCTCTGAATGAATGAAAGCATTCCCATGTTTGACTCTCACAATTGATGCAAAGTAGAGTTTAGCAGGCCAAGAAAGGCTCTCCCGAGAGTTACTTTCTCTAGGTGACTGTAAGCTTTCCTAAATAAGACTCTCCAACTTCTTCCAAACTACAGGTTAACATGCCCACAAAACATCACCCCATGGTTTTTTCTTTGCATGAATGTAAGCATTAGTATATATGACTCTGGTACTTCTTTCAAAATACAATTTAGCAGACCTAAAAACCACCCACCAAGAGTTGCTTTCTCTAAGTGACTGTTCAGGTTTAGAACTTCTTCCAAACTATAGCATGCTTACAAAACACCACCCCATAGTTGCTTTCTCTGTGTGAATGTAAGCCTTCCCAAATATCATTCTCGTACTTCTTCCAAACTATTTAGTATGCCTACAAAAACCACCCCAGTGTTGTTTCTCTGAGGGAATGTAAGCGGTCCCATGTTTGACTCTCACACTTCATCCAAATTAGAGTTTAGCATGTGTACAAAAAAAATCTCCCGAGAGTTGCTTTCCCTAGGTGACGGTAATCTTTCCTGTATAAGGTTCTCCAACTTCTTCCAAACTGCAGTTTAGCATGCCTACAAAACCTGATGCCATAAGTGCTTTCTCTGTGTGAATGTAAGTGTTCCTATATAGGACTCTCGTACTTCTTCCAAACTACAGTTTAGTATGCCCTACAAACCACCACCCAAACGTTGTTTTCTCTGAGTGAATGTAAGCGTTCCCATATATGACTCTCACACTTCAACCAAAATAACTATTTCAACCAAAATAACTCTACATTCCACACCCAGAGAGTTGCTTTCTCTACGTGACTTTAAACTTTCCTATATATGACTCTCAAACTTCGTCCAAACTAGAGTTTTGCACCCTACAAAACACCACCCCATAGTTGCATTCGGTGCCGGAATGTAAGCGGTTCTACATGTGATTCTCTTGCTTTTTCCAAATTACAGGTTAGTATGCCTAGGAACCACAACCACAACGTTGCTTTCACTGAGTTCCCATATATTATTCTAACACTTCATTGAAAATAGAGTTTAGCAGGCCTACGAAACACCCCCGAGAGTTGCTTTCTCTAAGTGACTGTAAGCTTCCCAGATACGGCTCTCGAACTTCCTCCAAACTATATTTTAGTAGGCATACAAACATCACTCCATAGTTGCTTTCTCTGCGTGAAGGTAAGCTTTCCTATATACGATTCTCGTACTTCTTCCAAACTAGAGTTGACTATGCCTACAAATCACAATCCCATCGTTGATTTCTCTGAGTGAATGCACGCGGTCCCCAATATGACTCTCCCCCTTCTTCCAAACTGGAGTTTTGCAGGTGTACAAAACATCCCCCGAGAGTTGGTTTCTATGACTGTACCCTTTCCTATATATTACTCCTTAACTTCTTCCAAACTAGAGATTAGCATGGCTACAAAAACGCCACCCCATAATTGCTTTCTCTACGTGAATGTAAGCGTTCCCATATATCATTCTCCTACTTCTTCCAAACTAGAGTTTAGTATGCCTACAAACCACCACGCCGTCGTTGCTTTCTCTGAGGGAATGTAAGCCTTCCCATATATGACTCTCACTCTTAAACCAAAATAGAGTTTAGCAGGCCTACATTCCACACCCAGAGATTTGCTTTCTCTAAGTGACTCTAAGCTTTCTTATATGTGATTCTCAAACTTCGTCCAAACTAGAGTTTAGCATGCCTATAAAACACCACCCCATAGTTACTTTCAGTGCGTCAAAATGTATGTGCTCCTATATGTGATTCTCCTGCTTCTTCTAAACTGCAGTTTAGTAAGCCTACAAACAACCCCATCGTTGCTTTCTCTGAGTGAATGTAAGCGTTCTCATCTATGATTCTCACACTTCAACCAAAACAAGGTTTTGCAGGCCTACAAACCACCCGCCAAGACTTGCTTTTTCAAAGTGGCTGTTACCTTTCCTATATAGGACTCTGGAACTTCTCCCAAGCTAGACTTTAATATGTCTACCTGACACTACTCCGTAGTTGCTCTCGCTGTGTGAATGTAAACGTTCCTATATATGAGTCTTGTACTTCTTCCTAACTAGCATCTGGCATGCCAAAATAACACTCCCCCATAGTTGCTTTCTTTGAGTCAATGTAAACATTCCTATATATGTCTCTCGCACTTCTTCCAAACTAGAGTTGAATAAGTCTACAAACAAATCTCCGACAGCTGTTTTCTCTGAATGAATTTAAGCGTTCCTATATATGACTATGGCACTTCCTCCAAACTAGAGTTTAGCAAGTCTACACTCCACCCCTGTTCGTTGCTTTCTCTAAGTTACTGTAAGCTTTCTTATACATGTCTCTCGAAATTTTCCAAACTAGAGTTAGCATGCCTACTATACACCTACACATAATTGCTTTGTCTGAGTGAATATAAGCCTTCCTATATATGACTGTCACACTTTTTCCAAATTAGAGTGTAGCCTGCCTGGAAAGCACCCCTTATAGTTGCTTTCATTGAGTGAATGTTAACATTCCTATGTATGACTCTCGCAACTTTTCCAATCTAAGATTTTAGCAATGCTACAAATCCCCCGCCGAGAGTTCCTATACATAACTGTCCTCTTTTTCCAAGCTAGAGTTTAGGAAGCCTAGAATCCGTCCCCCCGTAGACGCTTTATGTGAATGTAAGCGTTCCTATATATGACTCTCGCCTTCCTCCAAACTAGAGCTTAGCAAGCCTACAAACCAACTCCCTATAATTGCTTTCTCTGAATGAATGATATCGTTCCTATATAAGACTCTCGAACTTCTTCCAAACCAGAGTTTAACAAGCCAAAAAAGCACCCCCCATAGATGCTTCCTCTAACTCAAAGCTAATATTCCTATATATGATTCAGCTTCTTCATCCATACTAGAGTAAGGCAAGCCTACATATCACACATCAATAGTTGCTTTCTATAAGTAAATGTAAGCATCCCTATATATGACTATAGCAATTCTTCCAAACTGGAGTTTAGCAAGCCTACAGACCCCAGGACTCCACTCCATAGTACCCTGGGCATTGGCGCCTGCCTGTCATGCAGGACATAGGGGCGGACGCTCATCTCAGACACGGCATTGGTGGATTCTAGGCTTTTTTAAGTTTTTGAATTGAAAAAGTCTGAGAATTGGAATTCGGTTTAGGGTAAGGTTAGGTGTTAGCGACTAGGATTAGATTTAGGGGTTAGAGTTTTAGCTTAGAATTAGGGTTAGGATTACTGTTAGGGTTAGAGATTAGGATTATGTTTAGTGGTTGGGTTTAGGTTTAGGGTGAGAGGCAAGAGTAAGGGTCAGGGATTAGGGTTACTGTTAGGAGTTAGATTCAGGGCTTACGAAGGGTTTGGTTTAGTGATAGGGTTAGGGCTTACGTTTAACGGTGTGTGCTAGGGCACGGGCCCTGTCTAACGTACGGGGCACTATGGGTGTGGAGCAAGGCTGTGTCCCCACTTCATCATACCCTGGGTGTTTTGCTTGAACTGTCACGCAGGACAAAGGCAGAGGCTCATCTCACGCATGGTTAGGATTAAGGTTTAAGGTTAGGGTCAGGGTTGAAGGTTAGGGTTAACAGAGTTAGGGTAAGGGGGTTAGGGATAGGGTTAGTGTTAAGGGTTACGGGTAGGTTTCGGGTTCAGGGTTAGAGTTAGCATTAGGGCTTAAGGTTAGGATTAGGCGGTAGGTCAGATTTAGGGTTAGATCTAGGCGTTAGGGTAAGGGTTAGCGTTAGGGTTAAGAGATAGGGTTAGGTTTAAAGCTTAGATTAGGGTTAGGGGTTGGGGTTAAAGTAAGTGTTAGGGGTTAGGTTTAAGAATCAAAGGTTAGGGTTATTTTTAGCTGTAGTGTTAGGGTTAGGGATAAGGGATCCCATTAGCATTAAGGGTCTTCCTTACTGTAGGGTTAAGTGTTAGGCTTAGAGTTAAAGGTGAAGGTTCGGGTCAGTGTTAAGATTTAGGGTGAGGGTTAACCGTTAGGGTAAAGGTTAAGCGTTAGGGTTAGGGATTAGTGATTAGGGTTTTTGGTTAGTGTTAGGGTTAGCGGTTAGGAGTTAGTGTTTTATGAAGGGGTATGGTTAGAATTAGGATTGGGGTTAGAGTTAGGGTGAGGTATAGGGGTTAGGTTTAGGGGTTAGTTTTAGGGTAAAAGGATAGGATTAGGGTTACGGGTTGGGCTTAGGTTTAGGGTTAAAGTTTACTGCTAGGGTTAGGGATAGGGTTCAGGGTTAGCTTTAGGGGTTCTGGTTAGGGTTAGGTGTTAGGTTAGTGTCAGGGTTAGGTCTAGTCGTGAGGGTAAGGTTTAGGGTTAGCTTTAAGAGCTAGGGTTAGGTTTAATGGTTAGGATTAGGATTCGGGTTAAGGGTTAGGGTAAGGCTTAGGGGTTAGGGTGAAGGGTTAGGGTCAAGGGTTAGGGTTTTTGTTAGGCATAGCGTTGGGGTTAGAAGTAAGGGTTACTGTCAGTGTTAGGGTTGTAGGTAGGGTTACGGTTAGGGTTAGAGGTTTAGAATTAGGGTTAGGGATTAGGTGTCACAGTGATGACTAGGAGATAGGGTTAGAATTATGGGATAGGGGTTGTTCTCAGGAAATGGGTTATGCAATAACGTTAGGATAAGAGGTTAAAGTTAGGCGCACGGTGAGGTTTACGTGTTAAGGGGAGAAATAGGAACAGGGTTGGGTGTTATGTTCAGGGTTAGGGTTATCTGTTAAAGGTATTGTTTATGCTTAGCGCACGGGACCTGTCTGCATTAGGTGGGCGGGGGGACTTTAGGGGGCTGGGATTGTACCCGGGAACCCACTCTATCATACTCTGGGTATGGTCCCGTGGGTTTCATGCAGGACACAGTGGTAGAGCCTCCTTTCATGCATGGCATGGGAGGATTGCAGGCTTTCTAAACTCTAAGAAAGCAAGAAGTCTGAGAATTAGATTTAGGGTTAGGATTCTGGTTAGGGTTAAGGATGAAGTTTAGTGTTAGGGTGAGGGCTTAGGGTTACGGATTAGGGTTAGGGTTAAAGGTTACTCTTAGGTTTAACGGTTACACTTTGGTTTAGTGTTGAGGTTTACGGTTAGGGTTAAGATGAGGGGTTAGGGTTTGGTACAGGATTAGGGTTAATTGTTAGGTTTAGGGTTGAAGATTAGGAATAGGGTTAGGATTAAAGGTTAGCGTGAGAGTTAACGCTTAGGGTTAAGGTTAAGAGTTAGGGTTTAGGGTTAGGGTTAGGGTTATTTTTAGGGAAAGAGTTATGTGCTATGGTTTGTGTTAGAGGTTAGGGTTAGGTTTACTGGTCACGGTTAGGGTTAATTTTAGGGGGTAGCATTAGGGTTAGGGTTAGGGTTAAGGGATAGGATTAGGGATAAGTGTTGGGCTTAGGGTTAGGGTTTAGTGTTAGGGTTAGCATTAAGGATTAGGGTTAGGGTTAGGGTTAAATGCTTGGGTGCGGGTAATGGTTAGGGTCAGGGTTAAGGTTCACGGATAAGGTTAGTGTTAAGGGTTACGGCTAGGTTTAGGGTTCAGGGTTAGAGTTAGCATTAGGGCTTTAGGTTAGGATTAGGCGGTAGGTTAGATTTAGGGTTAGATCTAGGCGTTAGGGTAAGGGCTAGTGTTAGAGTTAAGAGATAGGGTTAGGTTTAATGCTTAGGATTAGGGTTAGGGTTTGGGGTTAAAGTAAGTGTTACGGGTTAGGTTTAAGGATCCAAGGTTAGGGTTATTTTTAGCTGTAGTGTTAGGGTTAGGGATAAGGGATCCCATTAGCATTAAGGGTCTTCCTTACTGTAGGGTTAAGGGTTAGGCTTAGAGTTAAAGGTTAAGGTTAGGGTCAGTGTTAAGGTTTAGGGTGAGGGTTAACGGTTAGGGTAAAGTTTAAGCGTTAGGGTTAGGGATTAGTGATTAGGGTTTTTGGTTAGTGTTAGGGTTAGCGGTTAGGAGTTAGTGTTTTATGAAGGGGTATGGTTAGAATTAGGATTGGGGTTAGAGTTAGGGTGAGGTATAGCGGTTAGGTTTAGGGGTTAGTTTTAGGGTGAAAGGATAGGATTAGGGTTACGGGTTGGGCTTAGGTTTAGGGTTAAAGTTTACTGCTAGGGTTAGGGATAGGGTTCAGGGTTAGCTTTAGGGGTTCTGGTTAGGGTTAGGTGTTAGGTTAGTGTCAGGGTTAGGTCTAGTCGTGAGGGTAAGGTTTAGGGTTAGCTTTAAGAGCTAGGGTTAGGTTTAATGGTTAGGATTAGGATTCGGGTTAAGGGTTAGGGTAAGGCTTAGGGGTTAGGGTGAAGGGTTAGGGTCAAGGGTTAGGGTTTTTGTTAGGCATAGCGTTGGGGTTAGAAGTAAGGGTTACTGTCAGTGTTAGGGTTGTAGGTAGGGTTACGGTCAGGGTTAGCGGTTTAGAATTAGGGTTAGGGATTAGGTGTCACAGTGATCACTAGGAGATAGGGTTAGAATTATGGGATAGGGGTTGTTCTCAGGAAATGGGTTATGCATTAACGTTAGGATAAGAGGTTACAGTTAGGCGCACGGTGAGGTTTATGTGTTAAGGGGAGAAATAGGAACAGGGTTGGGTGTTATGTTCAGGGTTAGGGTTATCTGTTAAAGGTATTGTTTATGCTTAGCGCACGGGCCCTGTCTGCATTAGGCGGGCGGGGGGAGTTTAGGGGGCTCGGATTGTACCCGGGAACCCACTCTATCATACTCTGGGTATGGGCCCGTGTGTTTCATGCAGGACACAGTGGTAGAGCCTCCTTTCACGCATGGCATGAGAGGATTGCAGGCTTTCTAAACTCTAAGAAAGCAAGAAGTCTGAGATTTAGATTTAGGGTTAGGATTCTGCTTAGGGTTAAGGATGAAGTTTAGTGTTAGGGTGAGGGCTTAAGGTCAGGGATTAGGGTTAGGGTTAAAGATTACTCTTAGGTTTAACGGTTACTCTCTGGTTTAGGGTTGAGGTTTACGGTTAGGGTTAAGATGAGGGGTTAGGGTTTGGTACAGGGTTAGGGTTAAGTGTTAGGTTTAGGGTTGAAGATTAGGATTAGGGTTAGGATTAAAGGTTAGCGTGAGAGTTAACGCTTAGGGTTAAGGTTAAGAGTTAGGGTTTAGGG
This sequence comes from Eulemur rufifrons, assembly GCF_041146395.1. NCBI lineage: Eukaryota > Metazoa > Chordata > Mammalia > Primates > Lemuridae > Eulemur > Eulemur rufifrons. The sequence continues at coordinate 2,037,210 of NW_027182824.1, read as the reverse complement.
TTAGGGTTAGGGTTAGGGTTAGTTTTAGGGTTAGGGTTATGTGCTATGGTTTGTGTTAGAGGTTAGGGTTAGGTTTACTGGTCACGGTTAGGGTTACGTTTAGGGGGTAGCATTAGGGTTAGGGTTAGGGTTAAGGGATAGGATTAGGGATAAGTGTTGGGCTTAGGGTTAGGGTTTAGTGTTAGGGTTAGCATTAAGGATTAGGGTTAGGGTCAGGGTTAAATGCTTGGGTGCGGGTAATGGTTAGGGTCAGGGTTAAGGTTCACGGATAGGGTTAGTGTTAAGGGTTACGGGTAGGTTTAGGGTTCAGGGTTAGAGTTAGCATTAGGGCTTAAGGTTAGGATTAGGCGGTAGGTTAGATTTAGGGTTAGATCTAGGCGTTAGGGTAAGGGCTAGCGTTAGGGTTAAGAGATAGGGTTAGGTTTAATGCTTAGGATTAGGGTTAGGGTTTGGGGTCAAAGTAAGTGTTAGGGGTTAGGTTTAAGGATCCAAGGTTAGGGTTATTTTTAGCTGTAGTGTTAGGGTTAGGGATAAGGGATCCCATTAGCATTAAGGGTCTTCCTTACTGTAGGGTTAAGGGTTAGGCTTAGAGTTAAAGGTTAAGGTTAGGGTCAGTGTTAAGATTTAGGGTGAGGGTTAACGGTTAGGGTAAAGGTTAAGCATTAGGGTTAGGGATTAGTGATTAGGGTTTTTGGTTAGTGTTAGGGTTAGCGGTTAGGAGTTAGTGTTTTATGAAGGGGTATGGTTAGAATCAGGATTGAGGTAGAGTTAGGGTGAGGTATAGGGGTTAGGTTTAGGGGATAGTTTTAGAGCAAAAGTATAGGATTAGGGTCACGGGTTGGGCTTAGGTTTAGGGTTAAAGTTTACTGCTAGGGTTAGGGATAGGGTTCAGGGTTAGCTTTAGGGGTTCTGGTTAGTGTTAGGTGTTAGGTTAGTATCAGGGTTAGGTCTAGTCGTGAGGGTAAGGTTTAGGGTTAGCTTTAAGAGCTAGGGTTAGGTTTAATGGTTAGGATTAGGATTAGGGTTAAGGGTTAGGGTAAGGCTTAGGGGTTAGGGTGAAGGGTTAGGGTCAAGGGTTAGGGTTTTTGTTAGGCATAGCGTTGGGGTTAGAAGTAAGGGTTACTGTCAGTGTTAGGGTTGTAGGTAGGGTTACGGTTAGGGTTAGCGGTTTGGAATTAGGGTTAGGGATTAGGTGTCACAGTGATGACTAGGAGATAGGGTTAGAATTATGGGATAGGGGTTGTTCTCAGGAAATGGGTTATGCATTAACGTTAGGATAAGAGGTTAAAGTTAGGCGCACGGTGAGGTTTACGTGTTAAGGGGAGAAATAGGAACAGGGTTGGGTGTTATGTTCAGGGTTAGGGTTATCTGTTAAAGGTATTTTTTATGCTTAGCGCACAGGCCCTGTCTGCATTAGGCGAGTGGGGCGAGTTTAGGGGGCTGGGATTTTACCCGGGAACCCACTCTATCATAATCTGGGTATGGGCCCGTGGGTTTCATGCAGGACACAGTGGTAGAGCCTCCTTTCACGCATGGCATGGGAGGATTGCAGGCTTTCTAAACTCTAAGAAAGCAAGAAGTCTGAGAATTAGATTTAGAGTTAGGATTCTGGTTAGGGTTAAGGATGAAGTTTAGTGTTAGGGTGAGGGCTTAGGGTTAGGGATTAGGGTTAGGGTTAAAGGTTACTCTTAGGTTTAACGGTTACACTTTGGTTTATGGTTGAGGTTTACGGTTAGGGTTAAGATGAGGGGTTAGGGTTTGGTACAGGGTTAGGGTTAAGTGTTAGGTTTAGGGTTGAAGATTAGGATTAGGGTTAGGATTAAAGGTTAGCGTGAGAGTTAACGCTTAGGGTTAAGGTTAAGAGTTAGGGTTTAGGGTTAGGGTTAGGGTTAGGGTTAGTTTTAGGGTTAGGGTTATGTGCTATGGTTTGTGTTAGAGGTTAGGGTTAGGTTTACTGGTCACGGTTAGGGTTACGTTTAGGGGGTAGCATTAGGGATAGGCTTAGGGTTAGGGTTAAGGGATAGGATTAGGGATAAGTGTTGGGCTTAGGGTTAGGGTTTAGTGTTAGGGTTAGAATTAAGGATTAGGTGTAGGGTCAGGGTTAAATGCTTGGGTGCGGGTAATGGTTAGGGTCAGGGTTAAGGTTCACGGATAGGGTTAGTGTTAAGGGTTACGGGTAGGTTTAGGGTTCAGGGTTAGAGTTAGCATTAGGGCTTAAGGTTAGGATTAGGCGGTAGGTTAGATTTAGGGTTAGATCTAGGCGTTAGGGTAAGGGTTAGCGTTAGGGTTAAGAGATAGGCTTAGGTTTAATGCTTAGGATTAGGGTTAGGGTTTGGGGTTAAAGTAAGTGTTAGGGGTTAGGTTTAGGGATCAAAGGTTAGGGTTATTTTTAGCTGTAGTGTTAGGGTTAGGGATAAGGGATCCCATTAGCATTAAGTGTCTTCCTTACTGTAGGGTTAAGGGTTAGGCTTAGAGTTAAAGGTTAAGGTTAGGGTCAGTGTTAAGATTTAGGGTGAGGGTTAACGGTTAGGGTAAAGGATAAGCGTTAGGGTTAGGGATTAGTGATTAGGGTTTTTGGATAGTGTTAGGGTTACCGGTTAGGAGTTCGTGTTTTATGAAGGGGTATGGTTAGAATTAGGATTGGGGTTAGAGTTAGGGTGAGGTATAGGGGTTAGGTTTAGGGGTTAGTTTTAGGGTAAAAGGATAGGATTAGGGTTACGGGTTGGGCTTAGGTTTAGGGTTAAAGTTTACTGCTAGGGTTAGGGATAGGGTTCAGGGTTAGCTTTAGGGGTTCTGGTTAGGGTTAGGTGTTAGGTTAGTGTCAGGGTTAGGTCAAGTCGTCAGGATAAGGTTTAGGGTTAGCTTTAAGAGCTAGGGTTAGGTTTAATGGTTAGGATTAGGATTAGGGTTAAGGGTTAGGGTAAGGCTTAGGGGTTAGGGTGAAGGGTTAGGGTCAAGGGTTAGGGTTTTTGTTAGGCATAGCGTTGGGGTTAGAAGTAAGGGTTACTGTCAGTGTTAGGGTCGTAGGTAGGGTTACGGTCAGGGTTAGCGGTTTAGAATTAGGGTTAGGGATTAGGTGTCACAGTGATGACTAGGAGATAGGGTTAGAATTATGGGATAGGGGTTGTTCTCAGGAAATGGGTTATGCATTAACGTTAGGATAAGAGGTTAAAGTTAGGCGCACGGTGAGGTTTACGTGTTAAGGGGAGAAATAGGAACAGGGTTGGGTGCTATGTTCAGGGTTAGGGTTATCTGTTAAAGGTATTGTTTATGCTTAGCGCACGGGCCCTGTCTGCACTAGGAGGGCGGGGGGAGTTTAGGGGGCTGGGTTTGTACCCGGGAACCCACTCTATCATACTCTGGGTATGGGCCCGTGTGTTTCATGCAGGACACAGTGGTAGAGCCTCCTTTCACGCATGGCATGGGAGGATTGCAGGCTTTCTAAACTCTAAGAAAGCAAGAAGTCTGAGAATTAGATTTAGGGTTAGGATTCTGGTTAGGGTTAAGGATGAAGTTTAGTGTTAGGGTGAGGGCTTAGGGTCAGGGATTAGGGTTAGGGTTAAAGGTTACTCTTAGGTTTAACGGTTACACTTTGGTTTATGGTTGAGGTTTACGGTTAGGGTTAAGATGAGGGGTTAGGGTTTGGTACAGGGTTAGGGTTAAGTGTTAGGTTTAGGGTTGAAGATTAGGATTAGGGTTAGGATTAAAGGTTAGCGTGAGAGTTAACGCTTAGGGTTAAGGTTAAGAGTTAGGGTTTAGGGTTAGGGTTAGGGTTAGGGTTAGTTTTAGGGTTAGGGTTATGTGCTATGGTTTGTGTTAGAGGTTAGGGTTAGGTTTACTGGTCACGGTTAGGGTTACGTTTAGGGGGTAGCATTAGGGATAGGCTTAGGGTTAGGGTTAAGGGATAGGATTAGGGATAAGTGTTGGGCTTAGGGTTAGGGTTTAGTGTTAGGGTTAGAATTAAGGATTAGGTGTAGGGTCAGGGTTAAATGCTTGGGTGCGGGTAATGGTTAGGGTCAGGGTTAAGGTTCACGGATAGGGTTAGTGTTAAGGGTTACGGGTAGGTTTCGGGTTCAGGGTTAGAGTTAGCATTAGGGCTTAAGGTTAGGATTAGGCGGTAGGTTAGATTTAGGGTTAGATCTAGGCGTTAGGGTAAGGGTTAGCGTTAGGGTTAAGAGATAGGCTTAGGTTTAATGCTTAGGATTAGGGTTAGGGTTTGGGGTTAAAGTAAGTGTTAGGGGTTAGGTTTAGGGATCAAAGGTTAGGGTTATTTTTAGCTGTAGTGTTAGGGTTAGGGATAAGGGATCCCATTAGCATTAAGGGTCTTCCTTACTGTAGGGTTAAGGGTTAGGCTTAGAGTTAAAGGTTAAGGTTAGGGTCAGTGTTAAGATTTAGGGTGAGGGTTAACGGTTAGGGTAAAGGTTAAGCGTTAGGGTTAGGGATTAGTGATTAGGGTTTTTGGATAGTGTTAGGGTTAGCGGTTAGGAGTTCGTGTTTTATGAAGGGGTATGGTTAGAATTAGGATTGGGGTTAGAGTTAGGGTGAGGTATAGGGGTTAGGTTTAGGGGTTAGTTTTAGGGTAAAAGGATAGGATTAGGGTTACGGGTTGGGCTTAGGTTTAGGGTTAAAGTTTACTGCTAGGGTTAGGGATAGGGTTCAGGGTTAGCTTTAGGGGTTCTGGTTAGGGTTAGGTGTTAGGTTAGTGTCAGGGTTAGGTCAAGTCGTCAGGATAAGGTTTAGGGTTAGCTTTAAGAGCTAGGGTTAGGTTTAATGTTTAGGATTAGGATTAGGGTTAAGGGTTAGGGTAAGGCTTAGGGGTTAGGGTGAAGGGTTAGGGTCAAGGGTTAGGGTTTTTGTTAGGCATAGCGTTGGGGTTAGAAGTAAGGGTTACTGTCAGTGTTAGGGTTGTAGGTAGGGTTACGGTTAGGGTTAGCGGTTTAGAATTAGGGTTAGGGATTAGGTGTCACAGTGATGACTAGGAGATAGGGTTAGAATTATGGGATAGGGGTTGTTCTCAGGAAATGGGTTATGCATTAACGTTAGGATAAGAGGTTAAAGTTAGGCGCACGGTGAGGTTTACGTGTTAAGGGGAGAAATAGGAACAGGGTTGGGTGCTATGTTCAGGGTTAGGGTTATCTGTTAAAGGTATTGTTTATGCTTAGCGCACGGGCCCTGTCTGCATTAGGCGGGCGGGGGGAGTTTAGGGGGCTGGGCTTGTACCCGGGAACCCACTCTATCATACTCTGGGAATGGACCCGTTGGTTTCATGCAGGACACATTGGTAGAGCCTCCTTTCACGCATGGCATGGGAGGATTGCAGGCTTTCTAAACTCTAAGAAAGCAAGAAGTCTGAGAATTAGATTTAGGGTTAGGATTATGGTTAGGGTTAAGGATGAAGTTTAGTGTTAGGGTGAGGGCTTAGGGTTAGGGCTTAGGGTTAGGGTTAAAGGTTACCCTTAGGTTTAACGGTTACACTTTGGTTTAGGGTTGAGGTTTACGGTTAGGGTTAAGATGAGGGGTTAGGGTTTGGTACAGGGTTAGGGTTAAGTGTTAGGTTTAGGGTTGAAGATTAGGATTAGGGTTAGGATTAAAGGTTAGCGTGAGAGTTAACCCTTAGGGTTAAGGTTAAGAGTTAGGGTTTAGGGTTAGGGTTAGGGTTAGGGTTAGTTTTAGGGTTAGAGTTATGTGCTATGGTTTGTGTTAGAGGTTAGGGTTAGGTTTACTGGTCACGCTTAGGGTTACGTTTAGGGGGTAGCGTTAGGGTTAGGTTTAGGGTTAAGGGATAGGATTAGGGTTAAGTGTTGGGCTTAGGGTTAGGGTTTAGTGTTAGGGTTAGCATTAAGGATTAGGGTTAGGGTCAGGGTTAAATGCTTGGGTGCGGGTAATGGTTAGGGTCAGGGTTAAGGTTCACGGATAGGGTTAGTGTTAAGTGTTACGGGTAGGTTTAGGGTTCAGGGTTAGAGTTAGCATTAGGGGTTAAGGTTAGGATCAGGCGGTAGGTTAGATTTAGGGTTAGATCTAGGCGTTAGGGTAAGGGCTAGCGTTAGGGTTAAGAGATAGGGTTAGGTTTAATGCTTAGGATTAGGGTTAGGGTTTGGGGTGAAAGTAAGTGTTAGGGGTTCAGTTTAAGGATCCAAGGTTAGGGTTATTTTTAGCTGTAGTGTTAGGGTTAGGGATAAGGGATCCCATTAGCATTAAGGGTCTTCCTTACTGTAGGGTTAAGGGTTAGGCTTAGAGTTAAAGGTTAAGGTTAGGGTCAGTGTTAAGATTTAGGGTGAGGGTTAACGGTTAGGGTAAAGGTTAAGCGTTAGGGTTAGTGATTAGTGATTAGGGTTTTTGGTTAGTGTTAGGGTTAGCGGTTAGGAGTTAGTGTTTTATGAAGGGGTATGGTTAGAATTAGGATTGGGGTTAGAGTTAGGGTGAGCTATAGGGGTTAGGTTTAGGGGTTAGTTTTAGGGTAAAAGGATAGGATTAGGGTTACGGGTTGGGCTTAGGTTTAGGGTTAAAGTTTACTGCTAGGGTTAGGGATAGGGTTCAGGGTTAGCTTTAGGGGTTCTGGTTAGGGTTAGGTGTTAGGTTAGTGTCAGGGTTAGGTCTAGTCGTGAGGGTAAGGTTTAGGGTTAGCTTTAAGATCTAGGGTTAGGTTTAATGGTTAGGATTAGGATTAGGGTTAAGGGTTAGGGTAAGGCTTAGGGGTTAGGGTGAAGGGTTAGGGTCAAGGGTTAGGGTTTTTGTTAGGCATAGCGTTGGGGTTAGAAGTAAGGGTTACTGTCAGTGTTAGGGTCGTAGGTAGGGTTACGGTCAGGGTTAGCGGTTTAGAATTAGGGTTAGGGATTAGGTGTCACAGTGATGACTAGGAGATAGGGTTAGAATTATGGGATAGGGGTTGTTCTCAGGAAATGGGTTATGCATTAACGTTAGGATAAGAGGTTAAAGTTAGGCGCACGGTGAGGTTTACGTGTTAAGGGGAGAAATAGGAACAGGGTTGGGTGCTATGTTCAGGGTTAGGGTTATCTGTTAAAGGTATTCTTTATGCTTAGCGCACGGGCCCTGTCTGCATTAGGCGGGCGGGGGGAGTTTAGGGGGCTGGGCTTGTACCCGGGAACCCACTCTATCATACTCTCGGTATGGGCCCGTGGGTTTCAGGCAGGACACAGTGGTAGAGCCTCCTTTCACGCATGGCATGGGAGGATTGCAGGCTTTCGAAACTCTAAGAGAGCAAGAAGTCTGAGAATTAGATTTAGGGTTAGGATTCTGGTTAGGGTTAAGGATGAAGTTTAGTGTTAGGGTGAGGGCTTAGGGATAGGGATTAGGGTTAGGGTTAAAGGTTACTCTTAGGTTTAATGGTTACACTTTGGTTTAGAGTTGAGGTTTACGGTTAGGGTTAAGATGAGGGGTTAGGGTTTGGTACAGGGTTAGGGTTAAGTGTTAGGTTTAGGGTTGAAGATTAGGATTAGGGTTAGGATTAAAGGTTAGCGTGAGAGTTAACGCTTATTGTTAAGGTTAAGAGTTAGGGTTTAGGGTTAGGGTTAGGGTTAGGGTTAGTTTTAGGGTTAGAGTTATGTGCTATGGTTTGTGTTAGAGGTTAGGGTTAGGTTTACTGGTCACGCTTAGGGTTACGTTTAAGGGGTAGCATTAGGGTTAGGGTTAGGGTTAAGGGATAGGATTAGGGTTAAGTTTTGGGCTTAGGGTTAGGGTTTAGTGTTAGGGTTAGCATTAAGGATTAGGGTTAGGTTCAGGGTTAAATGCTTGGGTGCGGGTAATGGTTAGGGTCAGGGTTAAGGTTCACGGATAGGGTTAGTGTTAAGGGTTACGGGTAGGTTTATGGTTCAGGGTTAGAGTTAGCATTAGGGCTTAAGGTTAGGATTAGGCGGTAGGTTAGATTTAGGGTTAGATCTAGGCGTTAGGGTAAGGGCTAGCGTTAGGGTTAAGAGATAGGGTTAGGTTTAATGCTTAGGATTAGGGATAGGGTTTGGGGTGAAAGTAAGTGTTAGTGGTTAGGTTTAAGGATCAAAGGTTAGGGTTATTTTTAGCTGTAGTGTTAGGGTTAGGGATAAGGGATCCCATTAGCATTAAGGGTCTTCCTTACTGTAGGGTTAAGGGTTAGGCTTAGAGTTAAAGGTGAAGGTTAGGGTCAGTGTTAAGATTTAGGGTGAGGGTTAATGGTTAGGGTAAAGGTTAAGCGTTAGGGTTAGGGATTAGTGATTAGGGTTTTTGGTTAGTGTTAGGGTTAGCGGTTAGGAGTTAGTGTTTTATGAAGGGGTATGGTTAGAACTAGGATTGGGGTTAGAGTTAGGATGAGGTATAGGGATTAGGTTTAGGGGTTAGTTTTAGGGTAAAAGGATAGGATTAGGGTTACGGGTTGGGCTTAGGTTTAGGGTTAAAGTTTACTGCTAGGGTTAGGGATAGGGTTCAGGGTTAGCTTTAGGGGTTCTGGTTAGGGTTAGGTGTTAGGTTAGTGTCAGGGTTAGGTCTAGTCGTGAGGGTAAGGTTTAGGGTTAGCTTTAAGAGCTAGGGTTAGGTTTAATGGTTAGGATTAGGATTAGGGTTAAGGGTTAGGGTAAGGCTTAGGGGTTAGGGTGAAGGGTTAGGGTCAAGGGTTAGGGTTTTTGTTAGGCATAGCGTTGGGGTAAGAAATAAGGGTTACTGTCAGTGTTAGGTTAGTAGGTAGGGTTACGGTCAGGGTTAGCGGTTTAGAATTAGGGTTAGGGATTAGGTGTCACAGTGATGACTAGGAGAGAGGGTTAGAATTATGGGATAGGGGTTGTTCTCAGGAAATGGGTTATGCATTAACGTTAGGATAAGAGGTTAAAGTTAGGCGCACGGTGAGGTTTACGTGTTAAGGGGAGAAATAGGAACAGGGTTGGGTGCTAAGTTCAGGGTTAGGGTTATCTGTTAAAGGTATTGTTTATGCTTAGCGTACGGTCCCTGTCTGCATTAGGCGGGCGGGGGGAGTTTAGGGGGCTGGGCTTGTACCCGGGAACCCACTCTATCATACTCTGGGTATGGGCCCGTGGGTTTCATGCAGGACCCAGTGGTAGAGCCTCCTTTCACGCATGGCATGGGAGGATTGCAGGCTTTCTAAACTCTAGGAAAGCAAGAAGTCTGAGAATTAGATTTAGGGTTAGGATTCTGGTTAGGGTTAAGGATGAAGTTTAGTGTTAGGGTGAGGGCTTAGGGTTAGGGATTAGGGTTAGGGTTAAAGGTTACCCTTAGGTTTAACGGTTACACTTTGGTTTAGGGTTCAGGTTTACGGTTAGGGATAAGATGAGGGGTTAGGGTTTGGTACAGGGTTAGGGTTAACTGTTAGGTTTAGGGTTGAAGATTAGGATTAGGGTTAGGATTAAAGGTTAGCGTGAGAGTTAACGCTTAGGGTTAAGGTTAAGAGTTAGGGTTTAGGGTTAGGGTTAGGGTTAGGGTTAGTTTTAGGGTTAGAGTTATGTGCTATGGTTTGTGTTAGAGGTTAGGGTTAGGTTTACTGGTCACGCTTAGGGTTACGTTTAGGGGGTAGCATTAGGGTTAGGGTTAGGGTTAAGGGATAGGATTAGGGTTAAGTGTTGGGCTTAGGATTAGGGTTTAGTGTTAGGGTTAGCATTAAGGATTAGGGTTAGGGTCAGGGTTAAATGCTTGGGTGCGGGTAATGGTTAGGGTCAGGGTTAAGGTTCACGGATAGGGTTAGTGTTAAGGGTTACGGGTAGGTTTATGGTTCAGGGTTAGAGTTAGCATTAGGGCTTAAGGTTAGGATTAGGCGGTAGGTTAGATTTAGGGTTAGATCTAGGCGTTAGGGTAAGGGCTAGCGTTAGGGTTAAGAGATAGGGTTAGGTTTAATGCTTAGGATTAGGGTTAGGGTTTGGGGTTAAAGTAAGTGTTAGGGGTTAGGTTTAAGGATCAAAGGTTAGGGTTATTTTTAGCTGTAGTGTTAGGGTTAGGGATAAGGGATCCCATTAGCATTAAGGGTCTTCCTTACTGTAGGGTTAAGGGTTAGGCTTAGAGTTAAAGGTTAAGGTTAGGGTCAGTGTTAAGATTTAGGGTGAGGGTTAACGGTTAGGGTAAAGGTTAAGCGTTACGGTTAAGGATTAGTGATTAGGGTTTTTGGTTAGTGTTAGAGTTAGCGGTTAGGAGTTAGTGTTTTATGAAGGGGTATGGTTAGAATTAGGATTGGGGTTAGAGTTAGGGTGAGGTATAGGGGTTAGGTTTAGGGGTTAGTTTTAGGGTAAAAGGATCGGATTAGGGTTACGGGTTGGGCTTAGGTTTAGGGTTAAAGTTTACTGCTAGGGTTAGGGATAGGGTTCAGGGTTAGCTTTAGGGGTTCTGGTTAGGGTTAGGTGTTAGGTTAGTGTCAGGGTTAGGTCTAGTCGTGAGGGTAAGGTTTAGGGTTAGCTTTAAGAGCTAGGGTTAGGTTTAATGGTTAGGATTAGGATTAGGGTTAAGGGTTAGGGTAAGGCTTAGTGGTTAGGGTGAAGGGTTAGGGTCAAGGGTTAGGGTTTTTGTTATGCATAGCGTTGGGGTTAGAAGTAATGGTTACTGTCAGTGTTAGGGTTGTAGGTAGGGTTACGGTTAGGGTTAGCGGTTCAGAATTAGGGTTAGGGATTAGGTGTCACAGTGATGACTAGGAGATAGGGTTAGAATTATGGGATAGGGGTTGTTCTCAGGAAATGGGTTATGCATTAACGTTAGGATAAGAGGTTAAAGTTAGGCGCACGGTGAGGTTTACGTGTTAAGGGGAGAAATAGGAACAGGGTTGGGTGTTATGTTGAGGGTTAGGGTTATCTGTTAAAGGTATTGTTTATGCTTAGCGCACGGGCACTGTCTGCATTGGGCCGGCGGGGGGAGTTTCGGGGGCTGGGATTGTACCCGGGAACCCACTCTATCATACTCTGGGTACGGGCCCATGGGTTTCATGCAAGACGCAGTGGTAGAGCCTCCTTTCACGCATGGCATGGGAGGATTGCAGGCTTTCTAAACTCTAAGAAAGCAAGAAGTCTGAGAATTAGATTTAGGGTTAGGATTCTGGTTAGGGTTAAGGATGAAGTTTAGTGTTAGGGTGAGGGCTTAGGATTAGGGATTAGGGTTAGGGTTAAAGGTTACTCTTAGTTTTAACGGTTACACTTTGGTTTAGGGTTGAGGTTTACGGTTAGGGTTAAGATGAGGGGTTAGGGTTTGGTACAGGGTTAGGGTTAAGTGTTAGGTTTAGGGTTGAAGATTAGGATTAGGGTTAGGATTAAAGGTTAGCGTGAGAGTTAACCCTTAGGGTTAAGGTTAAGAGTTAGGGTTTAGAGTTAGGGTTAGGGTTAGAGTTAGTTTTAGGGTTAGAGTTATGTGCTATGGTTTGTGTTAGAGGTTAGGTTTAGGTTTACTGGTCACGGTTAGGGTTACGTTTAGGGGGTAGCATTAGGGTTAGGGTTAGGGTTAAGGGATAGGATTAGGGATAAGTGTTGGGCTTAGGGTTAGGGTTTAGTGTTAGGGTTAGCATTAAGGATTAGGGTTAGGGTCAGGGTTAAATGCTTGGGTGCGGGTAATGGTTAGGGTCAGGGTTAAGGTTCACGGATAGGGTTAGTGTTAAGGGTTACGGGTAGGTTTAGGGTTCAGGGTTAGTGTTAGCATTAGGGCTTAAGGTTAGGATTAGGCGGTAGGTTAGATTTAGGGTTAGATCTAGGCGTTAGGGTAAGGGCTAGCGTTAGGTTTAAGAGATAGGGTTAGGTTTAATGCTTAGGATTAGGGTTAGGGATTGGGGTTAAAATAAGTGTTAGGGGTTAGGTTTAAGGATTCAAGGTTAGGGTTATTTTTAGCTGTAGTGTTAGGGTTAGGGATAAGGGATCCCATTAGCCTTAAGGGTGTTCCTTACTGTAGGGTTATGGTTAGGCTTAGAGTTAAAGGTTAAGGTTAGTGTCAGTGTTAAGATTTAGGGTGAGGGTTAACGGTTAGGGTAAAGGTTAAGCGTTAGGGTTAGGGATTAGTGATTAGGGTTTTTGGTTAGTGTTAGGGTTAGCGGTTAGGAGTTAGTGTTTTATGAAGGGGTATGGTTAGAATTAGGATTGGGGTTAGAGTTAGGGTGAGGTATAGGGGTAAGGTTTGGGGGTTAGTTTTAGGGTAAAAGGATAGGATTAGGGTTACGGGTTGGGCTTAGGTTTAGGGTTAAAGTTTACTGCTAGGGTTAGGGATAGGGTTCAGGGTTAGCTTTAGGGGTTCTGGTTAGGGTTAGGTGTTAGGTTACTGTCAGGTTTAGGTCTAGTCTTCAGGGTAAGGTTTAGGGTTAGCTTTAAGAGCTAGGGTTAGGTTTAATGGTTAGGATTAGAATTAGGGTTAAGGGTTAGGGTAAGGCTTAGGGGTTAGGGTGAAGGGTTAGGGTCAAGGGTTAGGGTTTTTGTTAGGCATAGCGTTGGGTTTAGAAGTAAGGGTTACTGTCAGTGTTAGGGTAGTAGGTAGGGTTACGGTTAGGGTTAGCGGTTTAGAATTAGGGTTAGGGATTAGGTGTCACAGTGATGACTAGGAGATAGGGTTAGAATTATGGGATAGGGGTTGTTCTCAGGAAATGGGTTATGCATTAACGTTAGGATAAGAGGTTAAAGTTAGGCGCACGGTGAGGTTTACGTGTTAAGGGGAGAAATAGGAACAGGATTGGGTGTTATGTTCAGGGTTAGGGTTATCTGTTAAAGGTACTGTTTATGCTTAGCGCACGGGACCTGTCTGCATTAGGCGGGCGGGGGGAGTTTAGGGGGCTGGGATTGTACCCGGCAACCCACTCTATCATACTCTGGGTATGGGCCCGTGGGTTTCATGCAGGAAGCAGTGGTAGAGCCTCCTTTCACGCATGGCATGGGAGGAGTGCAGGCTTTCTAAACTCTAAGAAAGCAAGAAGTCTGAGAATTAGATTTAGGGTTAGGATTCTGGTTAGGGTTAAGGATGAAGTTTAGTGTTAGGGTGAGGGCTTAGGGTTAGGGATTAGGGTTAGGGTTAAAGGTTACTCTTAGGTTTAACGGTTACACTTTGGTTTAGGGTTGAGGTTTACGGTTAGGGTTAAGATGAGGGGTTAGGGTTTGGTACAGGGTTAGGGTTAAGTGTTAGGTTTAGGGTTGAAGATTAGGATTAGGGTTAGGATTAAAGGTTAGCGTGAGAGTTAACGCTTAGTGTTAATGTTAAGAGTTAGGGTTTAGGGTTAGGGTTAGGGTTAGGGTTAGTTCTAGGGTTAGAGTTATGTGCTATGGTTTGTGTTAGAGGTTACGGTTAGGTTTACTGGTCACGGTTAGGGTTACGTTTAGGGGGTAGCATTAGGGTTAGGGTTAGTATTAAGGGATAGGATTAGGGTTAAGTGTTGGGCTTAGGGTTAGGGTTTAGTGTTAGGGTTAGCATTAAGGATTAGGGTTAGGGTCAGGGTTAAATGCTTGGGTGCGGGTAATGGTTAGGGTCAGGGTTAAGGTTCACGGATGGGGTTACTGTTAAGGGTTACGGGTAGGTTTAGGGTTCAGGGTTAGAGTTAGCATTAGTGCTTAAGGTTAGGATTAGGCGGTAGGTTAGATTTAGGGTTAGATCTAGGCGTTAAGCTAAGGGCTAGCGTTAGGGTTAAGAGATAGGGTTAGGTTTAATGCTTAGGATTAGGGTTAGGGTTTGGGGTGAAAGTAAGTGTTAGGGGTTAGGTTTAAGGATCCAAGGTTAGGGTTATTTTTAGCTGTAGTGTTAGGGTTAGGGATAAGGGATCCCATTATCATTAAGGGTCTTCCTTACTGTAGGGTTAAGGGTTAGGCTTAGAGTTAAAAGTTAAGGTTAGGGTCAGGGTTAAGATATAGGGTGAGGGTTAACGGTTAGGGTAAATGTTAAGCGTTAGGGTTAGGGATTAGTGATTAGGGTTTTTGGTTAGTGTTAGGGTTAGCGGTTAGGAGTTAGTGTTTTATGAAGGGGTATGGTTAGAATTAGGATTGGGGTTAGAGTTAGGGTGAGGTATAGGGGTTAGGTTTAGGGGTTAGTTTTAGGGTAAAAGGATAGGATTAGGGTTATGGGTTGGGCTTAGGTTTAGGGTTAAAGTTTACTGCTAGGGTTAGGGATAGGGTTCAGGGTTAGCTTTAGGGGTTCTGGTTAGGGTTAGGTGTTAGGTTAGTGTCAGGGTTAGGTCTAGTCGTGAGGGTAAGGTTTAGGGTTAGCTTTAAGAGCTAGGGTTAGGTTTAATAGTTAGGATTAGGATTAGGGTTAAGGGTTAGGGTAAGGCTTAGGGGTTAGGGTGAAGGGTTAGGGTCAAGGGTTAGGGTTTTTGTTAGGCATAGCGTTGGGGTTAGAAGTAAGGGTTACTGTCAGTGTTAGGGTTGTAGGTAGTGTTACGGTTAGGGTTAGCGGTTTAGAACTAGTGTTAGGGATTAGGGGTCACAGTGATGACTAGGAGATAAGGTTAGAATTATGGGATAGGGGTTGTTCTCAGGAAATGGGTTATGCATTAACGTTAGGATAAGAGGTTAAAGTTAGGCGCAGGGTGAGGTTTACGTGTTAAGGGGAGAAATAGGAACAGGGTTGGGTGTTATGTTCAGGGTTAGGGTTATCTGATAAAGGTATTGTTTATGCTTAGCGCACGGGCCCTGTCTGCATTAGGCGGGCGGGGGGAGTTTAGGGGGCTGGGATTGTACCCGGGAACCCACTCTATCATACTCTGGGTATGGGCCCGTGCGTTTCATGCAGGACACAGTGGTAGTGCCTCCTTTCACACATGGCATGGGAGGATTGCAGG